>NC_056735.1:286058644-286358644 GCF_019279795.1 Protopterus annectens | reverse complement strand
CTTTATTACGTCTAGGCAATTCTGATTCTGTATTACAGCGCAAAAATTAATTTCTTTAGTTATAGCAATTTGCTCACCCAGTATTTCTGATTGAGTAGTCTGCGGGGAATTTTTAAAGTCTGCCAATTCATTGCACTCCCAAAAACATGTTGCCATTTGACTTCTTTCTTCCACATCACACTTCCAACATCTAACATGTAATCTACCTGAGGACAAATTCTTTGGACTCTGCTTGTTGTATGAAAATACCTATGTAAACACTTCCAAGCAAAGACTCAAACTCTTCTAGACTTTGTTGCATATTTGGAGCCATACGTATATCTTCCAATTGTTTATTTGTGAATTACTTGTCCAGTCTCCCTTCCTAATCCTTTCTAAGCTCCTCTGGGTGATGCTTATAGTTATTGTGCAATAATTTACATGCAGTGCTAATTATCCCTTATTAACAGCAGCTTCTGCTCTAGATTGTATTAAAAATTTTACCAGTGCTCATCTTTCACTTAGGAACCCCCTGATTTCTTTCTGTTTTGCTTTGGCTGTAATCTGATATCAATCCTTGACAGGGAATGCAATCTCTAGCCTGCAGACCAAATGAGTTCTTGGCCTCTTATATTCTGTTAGCCTTCCCTCTCTAATTATTTGCTCCTAATACTTGGTTCCTTTGCCAGTTTTCTTCAATAAATACCAGCCCCCTGTTGCCTATTCTATGTATCCCTATTTGCAGTCATCCTAGTTGGCAGAATCTCCTTTCTCCATTCCCATGTTGGCTTAGTTCTTAAAATACTTTCTGCTACTTTATAAGTATAATACTATGTATGGTTATTATCATTCTCCTTAAGGATCTGCATTCAAAATCCCAGTCTCTCCTTGTTTCTTGAGCTTCCCCCCCTTTTCATCATCATCCCTTTTCACTTTGAATTATAGCTTTCTGCTTGGTTACTTATAGGAGCATTAACTGTGTAGCTCTGAAATACCTCTTCAAATTGTGTAATCTCAACCTACCTTGTTCTATTGGAGGGATCATCTTATCCCACTTGATTCTTACCTTTTCCCCCTCCCAGATAAAATCCTTCAACTGCTTATTAATTGCTATCCATGTCTTCTCCTCTGGTTGATAAAAATATACCTGACGTGTATAAAACTAAAGGGACTAAACACATTTTCACTGCTTGTATCTTGCTATCCATATCCATAAAACAGAGCTTCCAATTTCTCAATTTTTGTATTATCTGTTGCTTAGTCTCTTGCCACATATCCTTAGCTGCCATAACAGAATCATTTTTAATCCACACTCCTAAGTACTTCATTTTATTATGTCTCCATAATTATGGGTATTGCTGAACCAAGTCATGTGTGGGTACATAGTTTACCACTGTTGTCTTTGTTTTATCTTCATTAATTTTGTATCCTGAAAAGACCTGAAACTGTTTACAGAATATTCCACAACACGGAAATGTTATTTTCTGGTTTTATCAGCTATAAAATAATATCATTTTCAAATAAAGCCAACTTTTTTTGATTACCATACCAATTACATCCTCGAATTTCTGAGTCCCTAATTTTCTTTGCCAGTAGTTCTAAATATAAATGAAAACTGAACATGTCATGATGTTACAACCAGGAGGACCAAACCATGTGTGCCAAAATTCAATTTTAATGATTAATTTTGGTGCAAGTGTTCTGGTCCTGCTGCTTGTAACAGTGACATTTTGATTTTCTTTTGTGTTCCTTCTCCTTTGTGGTTCTAAGTTTGGGGCTCTAAATATAACAAAATAAAATAAGGGGAAGTAGATAACCCTGCCTTGTTCCTCTGCTCAAACAGAACTTATCAGAGAGGAATCTTCCTGCTTTAATTTTCAACTCCAATCCTTTCTAATCCAAAGGAACCTTCCTGCTTTAATTTTCAACTCCGATCCCTCCTAATCAACTTTATAATTTTATTACGGAATGCGAATGCTTCCATTGCCCTATTCATAAAATCCTAGCTTACTCTGTCAAATGTGTTCTGTGCATCAAGGCCCACCAACAGCAGTGGTATTTTCTTACATTCTGTAGCCCTCTGGATCATCATTGTTCTATTAATGTTGCATATTTGTTACTTTGAGACAGACCCCTTAGCTTAGGATGCAAACCATACTTTCAGGAGGGTGGACAAAACTCTTACTATTTAAGGACTATATTTCTTAACAAGATACAATGGTGGGGAAAAGACATTTAGGACCTATAGGAGAGCATTATGTTCTCTCCCAAGTTGGAGAAGATAGACACAAGTTCAGATCAAATGGAAGGATGTGAGTACAATATTTAAGTGAGCAATACGTTATACTGAATGTCTAGGGAGTCATGGGAGCTTCATACACGTGCTGTTTTTCTTATAGCTGCTGGACAATATGTACAACGGTCTTCATTTACCTCCTTTTAATCAGGTGGCAGTAGCTGTATACTAGTGAGGGAGGGAGGATAAATGTTAAGCAATTTGGATGATTTATTATGTTCAGATGCCTGTCAGTATTGTTGGGATAAATTGATACTGTATATTTAGAAGTTGCTTTTAACTACAACTTGTGCACATTTTTGGAATGTATGTATGTATATGAATTGTCATTTTGGATTATAATAAAATACATACACACATAAAAAAATATCTACTACCACAAGCATAATTTACACTGTGCTGTCCTGCAAGACAAATTCATGTACCAGAAGGAACAAACTGTGGATGCTTATCCGCAAAGCTCTACACAGAGATCTAGGTAGGTCTGACAAGCCAAGACTGTAAAAGAAAGTCATACTGGGCTCTTTATAACAGCGAATTTTAAAATCAAGGTTGCACACAGTAACAGGATGGATGTTAACATTTCACTTTCTTCTCTAGATAACTTTGCGCTCATCCAGTTAATTACATACTTAAATTTGTAACACATTTATAACAATTATTATTCATTTCAAAACGTGTTAGCACATACCAGTTGCCTATTAAAATAAATTAAATGATCCTAGCCTACAAGCATTAAAAAATAATATTTAATGGAAATATTTTGATGCACAGGATAATTGGGATAATTAATATATACTTTAGTATAGCAGTTTAATTTTTCCTGTGCTAATCAAGATTTATTCTATCATAGCCTGCCTGTAGTTAATTAAGTCAATGCTTTATGTTAAAATGCGTAGTAAAACTTTTATCAAAAGCCGGTACTGTCTAAGACTACTCACTTTTCTTAAAATTTCATACTGAAATCTATGATAAATTCCAAGAACAGCAAATTAAAAGCCACATTGTCCAATAAATCAGTATTCTGAAAACTGAAAACTGCACCAAATTAAATGCTGTATTTAAGCCTAACCCCCTAGACACACAACATTCACACCAGTTGCTTTCTAATCTTAATATATAATTAGTGTTGCATCAATTGGTTTATTACCAGTCTTACTGCACTCCCATTAATGTAAATGCTTGGATGTCATGTCATTTATGGAAATACATGTACCATAAGTGGTAATCATTTGAAATGTTAGGACCCGCTAGAACGCTTCTTGCCTTCCAATGCTAATATTGTGTAGATGACTAACTGTAAGAGTTTTAAGCATTTTATTTAGTGTAAATATATACAAGCCTGGAATGCATTTATTTTACTGATCTGTAATACTGCCTTATGTGGAATAATCCTGCCTGCAATATGAGATTGAAAGACATATTGGGTTTTGCATGACTGATCATTACTTTGGGTGAATGCCTTGCCAATATTTTGTACAGTATGGATTGTTTTCCGAGTTTTCTTTGGGTTTTTAATATCCTCCAATATTTTTCCAGTTTAGCACAGATAATTAAGGCCATCGGCTGTTAACAAAGCTTCATCCTGTGTTCCTTGGTTTGATTTCTCCATCTCATTTTGCATGTTGTGTGAGTCCAGCAAGTCACATAAGGAAAATGTGCTTCTAGGACACCCCTGAAAGAGACAGGTGTGTTTAGTTGGTTTACTTACATAAAAATAAATAAAAAAAGTGTGGTTTCAGCAGAGCATCTCCTTTTATGCATTCATTGAAATGTTACAGCATTTTTTTTCTTAACATTATTGCATCACAGCTGTACAAGAATAAAAGAGACATTATTATCTGTAAATAGAAATTATATGATTATTTTGTTTAGTGTAGGTTGGGCATTGGCCAATTTCCTTGGTCAGTATATCTTATTCTGGGGCTAACATGCCTATTTCTCTTGTCCTTGTAACCAAAGTACCTTGAATCTGTCTTTACTGCTAATTATCATTTGTTTGTGTTCATGGATTTTATTGCACTTTATGCTTGGTCTGTATCTTGTGTTGCATATCTCATTATAACAAATAGACCTATTATATTTTCCCCTGTTTATATATATATATATATATATATATATATATATATATATATATATGTATGTGTGTGTGTGTGTGTGTGTGTGTGTGTGTGTGTGTGTGTGTGTGTGTGTGTGTGTAAATATATATATATATATATATATATATATATATATATATATATATATATGCTATTCTTGTCCTTCTTAATGCATACTAATTATATAGGTACTGTCCATCAGCCGTCCCAGTGCCCCTTCTTCTTGTTAACTCATTCTTAATATCCTTCCTTGACCCCATACTAGGTCTGATAGCCTGTATTGCTTCCTCTGCTTCTTAAGTCTTATCCAATACCCTCCTTTGGATCCACACTAGTTCTGTTCCTGTATTGCTACTTCTGGTTAATTCATACTTGATACACTACTTTGACTCATATTCCAGTTTTGTTAACTTGCATCACTTGCCACAAACACTTGCTTCTTTTTTGTTCTTGCTCACTTTTTGCTACTCAACTATAGCTTATACTTTATAAAATAACACCAATATCCGCTCTCAGTCAGTAGTAGCAACAGCACCGAACACTTCTTGTTGAACAAAATACGTTTATTGGAAATAAAACAAGCTGGAATCCAAAACACACATCAGAGTTAAGCGCTTTCATCTACTCTATGTAGACTTCCTCAGAACTGAATCATCCTAACCACTACCCTCTTATATACATACATAAATCAATTAATTTCATCAATTATATAAACCAATTAAAACATAATAAGATACAAGAATTTAAAGTGCTCAGTGCTTAATTTCCTTATCCATTGCCTTACCTATGTAAAAAAGAAAGAAAAAAAGAACAAAGAATATTCATTCAAACTTCACACATGTTAAAAACAGTTGCTTACCACATAAAAATGAATATACCAACAAATATATGTGTGACATTGACATTAAAAATAATGATACACATGCCACCATAAAATACATGCCTTGCTTTAACTAAACATTTGTAAATCTCCACCACTCTCCAAGCTACCCTCTATTTTCCAGAATGGGTTTGATGGAAACTGTTTCATTAAGTCCAGGAAATGTAGAGGCATTTAGTTTAATTTGCCACCTAGTTTCTTTCTCCCCAAGTTTATATTTCATACTTCCTCCTCTAGGGTTTGCTTTTATACATTCTAAAATACCAAAATTAAAGGAATCACAATGTGTATTCCCACTGAGATGTTTCCATAAAGCATTATTGGTAATCTTTTTTCTTATTTTGTAAATATGGTCGTATATTCTATTTCTAAGACATCTCTCCGTCTTCCCCACGTAAAAACAAGGACATTTGGTACACTTAGCTAAATAAACCAGGTAAGAGGTTCTGCAGTTGCCTTTTCTGAATCTAACCTCTGTTTTATTTTTGTCTTCCAGAATTAGATAGGGTACCCGAATAATATACCCACATTGGTTACAGCTCCCACATTTTGTGGTACCTATCGAATTGTGTCCATGATTACTGTCCATAGTTTTCTTTTCTAGTCTCATTTTCAAATTGCATCCATTCTTAGATACAAACTTGGGTGCCCCCCACCTTCTTATATACACTATCATCAGTTTTCAATATATTCCAGTTGTTTTCAATTATTTTCTTAATATCTCCCACCTGGGGGGCATATTGCAAAATACATGCCCTAGTGAATTCATTAGTGACCATGTCTTTATTTGTCACATTCATCTCCTGTGTATAGTCTGTCCCTGTTCCCAATATGGGTTTATATTTATTCCCCCATTCTTTTTTCACATACTCTTTTATATCCACTATCATTCCCATGGGGTAACCCCTTGCCTTACACATACTCCCTATAGTGTCCATTTCGAGTACCATATCAGAGAAATCGGATGTCATTCTAGCTGCCCTTATGCACAGACCTTTAATTATACTCCTTTTCTGATGACTAGGATGGCAGCTAGAATATTCTAAATATGCATTACTAAACGTGTCCTTTCTGTATATATTTGATTTAAATCTCCCATTCTCTACTGTAATACGAGTGTCCAAATAAGATATGGACCTCTGATCAGCACTAAATGTAAATTTCAGATATTCACTCCTAGTATTCAAGTACATTTTGAACTCGTTGAGTCTATTCTCATCCCCCTTCCATAATAGAAACACATCATCCAAAAATCTTAGGTAACACAATATATTATCATTCCATTCAGATTGGAAAATATATTCGGTTTCCCAATCCAATAAAAACAAGTTAGCAAAAATGGGGGCACATGCTGCCCCCATAGCTACCCCTTTACATTGCCTGTAGTACTCTCCTTCAAATAGAATGTAATTGTGGGACAAGACTGTTTCCATAAACTCCATAAACATACGTATTTCATCCCACTTTAGTCCACTAAATTTTTCTATACTATTATTAAATCTACTAAGCCCTTCTTCCTGGGGTATGCTGGAAAAAAGATCTACTATGTCAACTGTTACCAAAAACATATCCTTGGTAACTAAAGTTGGAACCAACCTTCCCAAGAAATCCCAGGAATCTTTAACTATATGCTTAATTTTGTTGTAGGTGGGTTTCAACCAATTGTCTATCACTTTACCAAAAGTGAAGGTTTTTGATCTGCTACCGGAAATAATGGGCCGGAAGGGGGGATCATTTATGTCTTTATGTACTTTAGGTATACCCACTATAGTACTAATAATGGGATTTTCATCCTTCAAGTAATTATACATATCTGAATCAATCCTTTCATCTAACAATAGTTCTTCCAAAAATAAATCAATTTTATGGTACCCTATATTAACTTCATTAATGGATGACACTTCATAATTTCCTGAATTAAACAAAATACTATTAATTTTATTTACATATTCAACAGTATCATATATCACTGCCCCCCCACCTTTGTCAGGTTTCATTATTCTTATGTTTTTGTTGGCCTGAATTTGTTTTAAAAGTTTAAATTCACTAAATTGTAGATTAAACTTATTTTTAAATAATTTTTCCTTTTATTCTCATATTCATATATCTCATCTATAACAACCTTCTCAAATGTGGCTAATGTGTGATTCATTGGGGGTGTAAAAGTACTTCTTTTCTTAAATTTATTCAGCTGAATAGTATTTTTCCCTTCAAAAAACAAGGCTAAATTAAGATTTCTCAAGTACTTTTTAAAATCAATTATATAATCTACAATATTCATATTGTCGTTGGGAACATATTTCATTCCTTTAGATAATAATTTAAAAAAATCCTCATTCAATTCAGTTTGTGTGTAATTAAAAATACTAAAATCTCCTAAACTATAATGTGTGTCATTGTGTTTTGTTATTCCCTTTTTATTGTCTAATTGTTTCTTCTCCTGTATTCCGGTGTCCTTTCCCAATGATTTCCTTGCCACTTGCCCTGAACTCTGAACTGCCCCCTGTTTTGAACCTGCCAACTTTTGTTGCCCCCTAAAAAATCAGAAGCATCCTCAAACCTTCCTTTACTTCCTTTGCTATACCTATTATAGTTAAAGTCCTGATGGTCCAGACCATTGTCCTTCCTATTGGGTTCATAGGTATATCTTCCCCATCTATATGCCTCACCTCTCTCATACTGTTGTACATCCCTTCTCATCTTCTTACATTTCCTATCATATTGTTTACTGATTTGGTTTTCAACCCAGGTGAATTGTGCATTGAAGGACATTTCACTTTCATCAAATAGAAGATCATTAGTTATAATGCAATCCAACTTTTCAAGTTCTGACAATAATACACAAATTTTCTTGTCATTACAAGAAATAATGTATTTCATAAAAGTAAAACCGAAATTATTCAACATATTTGTGCATTCATTTATATTTTCTTCATCCATTACATTTCCCATGGGATATTTAAAAAATCGAAGTCCCATGGGTACTATATTAGTGTCCAAACATTTTTTTAGATGCATATTGTCCAATTGAATACTTTTAAGTATTTTGAGTTTCTTGCCAAACTCATAAATATACTCTTTCAAAGTTCTGTTCTCCTGAGAGTTGTCACCTGTTACTTTCATCGGACTAACATTCTTGGTTTTCCCATTAAATTCAAAATTAGACACTAAAAAACTGCTAAAATCATAGCGTTTATGTTTACTGTTATTGTTCTGTGTAACCAGATTGTGTACAGTACCTCTTTGCATCGACTGTCCTGCCATAGCATACGTTCTTTTTGGCGCCACTCGTTTAGGTTTTGCACCCGAAATGTTGTAATCCTGCTCCGATCCATTTCCTGCATCATTAAGGAGTTGTTCTGCCCCCTCAAGATTGGACTTAATGGATCCATAAGAAGCTTGTTCACTTCGTCCCACGCCTTCGCCCTGACCGTTAGGTGGAAAATCACTTCCTTCACATCTCCGTGGCATACGTGGTGACGTCGCTCTCCATACATTCATACCATTCGAATCATTCGAATCAGGTTGACTGATGAGTTCAATCAACCGGGTGAGTTCTCCCTTAATTATAGCCATTTCAAACTGCAATTTATGTATGTCGTCTCTCCTAGGCGACATATAGCTTATACTTTGCATTGTTTTATAGCTCCTCTATGCCTGTAACCAGTCTGTTGTTCACTTATTAACTACCTTAGATATTCTCCCCTTGATTAGCACCAATAAGCTATGTTTCTTGCATCTCTGGAATCACCACTTAATGTCACTTTCATAATCCTGGATTCTTGGCCTACCCCCTAACACAGACAGCATGCTAACATCTGATATCTTAAGGCAATGTACCAACTACTAGGTGTTTGCTGACAGCTCCCAACTTCTTTCATATAATGATTCCATACAGATGTTTAAATTGGTGATAAAACCCTCTATACCACATACTGTAATAAACTGCATCATAATCTCACATCAACATACAATGAGGTACATCAAAAACGTTTTACCGAGACTCTTTAGGCACCTCTCTGACAAACCTCAGCCAACTGTAAACATTTCTTAAGCTGTGAACATGCCTACAACAATGGCTTCTATCTCTTCAAATCGATCTAACTGTAAGCTTGTGTTCCTAAGTCTTTGACGTCAGCAGGTAATGATAGTAAATTCCAAGTCATTTGTAATTCTTATTTAAGACAGACCTCGTCAGGCTGACTCTGCCCTCATCAGGCTGGATGATGACTAGTATTACTGTAAGCTACTTCTTTTGTACTAGAATAAGGGCCTGTAGAACACTTCATCACTCCAAATATGAATGTGACTTTGTGTTGCCACAATGGCTTAAATGATCTTAGGTTTACCACCATAAGAAAGAGCAACACTGAGATCTCTCTCTATGTTTCCTAATGAGGGAAGACACTAGTACTGAGTAGTATTCTGCCCTCATTGAGAATTATGCCTAAATTCAAAGACAACATAATTGACTAGTAAAGTGTTGCCATTCTAGGGCAATCCAGAGTGTGACTAAGTGGAATGAGATTGTTGATGTCCATCCCACTTCAACAAAGATGACCTGCACATCCAAGCTCCCCCATTGCTTTATATACTGACTAAAACTTCTGCTGTTCTCATAGTGTTCTTTTTAGTTAGAGTTTAAGCTGTGAACGTTCCCACAAAGCAAGTTTCAGTGTGGACAATACTAGGGTAGTACTGCTTAATGCCATAAGCTTAAATTACAAAACGTCTGTACTACAGGCCTTATGTACCCTTAGCAACATCCATCCCTGTATGTATAGTTATTAAAAGCGGAGCCATACCTAGCCTGTCTAGTGCCCAGTGTCACTCCTTGATCTGGCACCCCTCAACTCTATGTTTAGAAGTAGAAAAAAAGTCCAACATGAAGAACATCCATTCTTCAATCTTCTGATCCGTTGTTCCTCACCTTTCTCCTAAGGGAATGCCAGAACCGATGTGCCCCTCAACTAATGGAGCAAAGGAAAAAAAACTAAAGTCATCTACTTTGAAAACTGTTGCAAACTGCTTCTTGCAATTGTAGAAAGCAGCTTACTACAAGTTATACCACACATGAATCACTGAAATAAATGTTTCAGTCTTGACCACAAGAGCAGTATTTCCATACTGACATTCAGAAATGCCAGTATGGAAATTAATCCACTAGTGACCAAACGGCTTCCAGCGATCACTCCCCCTAACATCTTGCACCCAAGGCAGCTGCCCTCTTCACTGCACCCCAGCTGTACTTCTTATGGAAAGCTTGGTTCCACTGTATTGACAGAACTTTCTCATTCCCCTCATAATGCATTCAAGCCCACAAGGAAGTGTGAGCATAAAGCTATTGTATTCATAACCTCATATTTCTTCACTTCATACATTGATCTTGAAATACAGCTTATTGAAGTCTCAGTAACATTAAATAAAACTAACTACCACATAATTGCTAATTATAGCTCCCCTTCCATGACCTCCTCTGAGCATGTGAACTGCCTAAATCGGTTAACCATTAAACCCAATATGACTTTTATAGGAGATTTTAGCTGCCATTCTATCAAATGAATAGCTAATACTACTAAAAGTAAATATGTTTAAAGATTTCTCAACTTTGTTAATGAAAACTCCTTAGACCAAATAGTTTCCATTCCTACCATAGGTGGTAACCTGCTAGATATTGTACTCAAGATTTTCTCAACCTGCAGTACCTGGATGTCTCCCCTGCCCTTGTTAAAGCCGACCATTTAGCTTTGATCTTCTCCCCTAAAACCTGCTTATCTGTCTGCAAGAACACTACTATGTTTAAGGATTACTCCAAAGAAACTACTTAGAATCACAAATGGCAAAACTTCCCTCATAGCTGATTACCAAATGCATGCCTTACTCCTCTTAATTATATTCCCTTCTAAAAGAACTGTAAGGAATAATTTATTCTCATCAATCACAAGCACAGCAGAAGGTCTAAAAGTAAGCCCATCTGATGGAATTCCTACATCAACAAACCTTACAGCCAAAGAACAAAGCTTCTGGTCATGCATAACATGTTCCCATGCACCTCTCAAATGTCCCAATTTTTGAGAAACAATCCTGTTTTCAGGCCTGATTTAGCCCTGTGCATGATATACCTGTATTTGGAGGTATACCCCTATTTTCAGGCCTGATTTAGCTCTGCACATGCTATAACTGTATTTGGAGGTATACCCCTACTTTCAGGCCTGATTTAGCCCTGTGCATGATATACCTGTATTTAGAGGTATACCCCTATTTTCAGGCCTGATTTAGCTCTGCACATGATATATCTGTATTTGGAGGCATACCCCTATTTTCAGGCTTGATTTACTCACTCACACAACTGTTTGAATCTTCCTTCTTCACAAATGATTTTTGAAGCTGTCTGGTACACAGAAATCCAGATTACATCCAAACATACTAGTGGCACTAATAATTTCAAGAAAGAGGACAGGCATCTTATATCTTTATTTTTCAGAAACAAAAATAAATGGCCTAGTATGGTAGAATCATGCAATACAATTCATTAAAGTGTATACAGATTTTTACGCTACCTCTTTGATAATGTGCATGTATTTTTTCCATATTTTTGTCTCTGTATTTCATGCATGTTACTGAGTAGTATCCCCTCATTCCTATTGGAAGAAGGAAGAGTTATATGCTATATGGTATTCAGACTACTCAAAATAGATGTCCAGATTTTTGGCTGGATGTAAATACTTTTTCAAGGACATTTATTCTTATTTTCAGTGAATGCAGGTTGAGAGGTATACCCCATGCTACTAGAGTAAAGGGATTTAAGTATAGTTAGCAAAACCCTTAAAAGTACTGTTTAGAATTACAAAGACAGCTATGTGTTAATGGTTGGCAATGCCATGAAAGACGATCAAAAGATCTCCTTTAGTTATGCTAGAAATTTCAGACACAACACACAGTACCGTATGGACCCTGTAACAAATGGTTCTTCACACTCCAACCCCAAAGCCATTGCCAACATCCTACCTGACAAATTTAGTTTAATTTCATCCCACCTATTGTTCAACTGCTCCTCTTATTCACACAAATTACCCTCCCAAAAATCATTTGAAACCAAGAAGAGTAATTTCACGGGTTAAGGTAATATCCCTAGCTGTCTATTGAGAAGCGTTAAGAACCACTTATCCCTTCCTAAACCGCTTCAACTTAAAATGCTCCATTGGCTTCATTCCAGATTTGTGAAGTACCACTGTGTCACTTGGTTCCCTATTACGCCGTCGCAGGTGCAGGTTGTCGAATGCATCTTTGTCGAACAGTAAAGTGCGAAAAGGCAAAATAGCGAAGCAGCGTTTCAGAGAATTCTTTCCCTGGAAAAGAATCCATTTGGCCGCTTATGCTACTTTGCCTTTTCGGCACTGTAGTGCGATCTCGGAGTTGGTATATTTAAGTAGGGGTGATGTGGGGCCATGTTAAGTAATGTTTTACTGTTTGTTTTTGTTTTTATTTTTGCTTCGGAACAGAGATTGTTTTCCATTGGAAAATATTCGCTGTTTTGAAGTTTTGACGTTGTAAGCTTTCACTTACATGGGGTCGATTATCTGTTGTATGCTCTTCTGAGAGTGCAATATGATAATACAGACCCATGTCACTTCTATACAATTTAGGCTCCACAACTGATAAAGAAAATTACACACCCATTAACCTTGTTAGTGTCATCCATAAGACTCTGGAAAATATTATCATTAAACTAATAACCAACATTATTGGTGACCTTTGTCCCTTGACTCTAAACATTTTTTTTGTAAAAGTTAGATCCTATCTGCTCAGCCTACTTGACTTCTTTGAATGAGGCCATCAAAGGTCACAGTGAGTATTACTCTGTTCACACTGCCTGTCTGGACCTGCCCAGTAATGCACTTCCCAGTGCTTTGTTGTCTAATAATAATGATGTCACTTCCTTGGCTCCACCCTCTCCTTTCACTCCTCTTCGTACACATGGCACCACTCAGTGTACAGCTGCAAGCTTAGGACAGCTTCTTCTTCTTTCGGCTTTTTCCTGGTTAGGGGTCACCACAGCGGATCACCTGTCTGCTCATGATTGGCAGTGAAGTTTTATGGTGCCAAGTTGCCAGCCCAGCGCCCAACCTTCAACAGAAGGCACACACATGCATGTATACCTAGGGCAAATTTAGAGTGTCCAATCCACCTACAGCATACCTTTTGGATGTGGCAGGAAACTGAAGCACCCGGAGGAAACCCACATGACCACAGGGAGGACATGCAGACTCCGCACAGAAGGCACCCCAGCCTAGGATCGAACTGGTGAACCTCTTGCTTTGAGGCAACAATGTTAACCACTGCACCACCACAGCCATCTGAGCTTAGGACAGCTAATTTCTATTAATATGAATTCGGTGTGAGCCTTCGATCCTATTGATTTTCATTTTGAGAATGGCCACTTCCTATGTCTGAGCCTTGTTCCAGCTGAGAGATGTAACTATTCAACCAATGACAGATGAACACTTCCAGGCGGCCTGTAATGAGAAGTCGGACAAAAAAATTAACAAGACTGGTATTTAATTTATCTGATTATCACCTCAGTAAGAATGAGATTTCAGTCCTTGAGAAAACCTAACTTTTGTGCCTTCATGCTTGTCTGACATTTCTGAAACCTTGTCAGAATTTAAATATTTTGTGCATAACTTAAATTTTAAAGTTATGTTTGGCTTGTCTAATAATAAGAAAGATGTTGTAAATGACATTCCTAAACAGAATAGTATGCATATTCCTTACAATAATCATGTTATATGGATTTTTGAAAGGGCTATGAAGGAGATTTATAATTTGTACATGAATCATAATTTGAGCAAATTTAATAATCTTACACTTCAAGAAAATGAAGCTATCAGATTCCTTGCCTCTAATGATAGTATGATGATTAAAAATGCAGACAAGGGTATTGGCATTTTTGTACTGGACGCAGATTTTTACATTAACAGTATGGAGACCATGTTGTCTGGTGCAGAATATATGAATATTACTAGCCAAGATTGTTCTAAAATAATGCATGAAGTGTCAAAAGTTCTTTCATTACAAGAACAAGGTAAAATCACTACTCGGATGTTTGACTATTTCCATGAAGCTGCACCTAAGCTTCCCTTTATTTATGGGTTACCAAAGGTTCATAAGTCCTTATATAATTCACCATTTATACCTATAGTGTCAGCTAAGGCGTGGGTTACTGAGCCCTTTTCTAAGTTTCTTGAGACGCAACTTAGAGATTGTTTTGAGAATACTAGCACTATTATTAAGGGCACCACTGGGTTGTTGGAACAGTTGCCTGAATGGTCAAAAATTGGTTTGTTGAAAGGTAGCTGTTTGCTACTATGGATGTCAATTCACTTTTTACAAAGATATTGAATAATTTAGGTATCCATTAAGTTAAAGAGTATTTTTTAAAATATACTGAACATCCCTGCGAGTAAATACATTGTGCCTTTTACTGAAATTGGCATTGACTAACAATGTGCTTTTATTTCAAAAGACATTATATAGACAGTTAAGTAGTGTGGCAATTGGTATTCCCATTGCCAATATGTACACAATTATAGTCATGCACATATGAGAGTGTAGGTTTATTTTATCAGATGAAAATCCTTATCTTTCTAACGTGGCATTCTACCAACAATTTGTAGATGATTTGTTCTTCATTTGGTGTGGCTCTAGTGAACACTTCAAAGTATTTTATCAGTATATTTCAAATATAAATGTGTTTCATAATTTTAATAAGCATGTTTCTGTGAATAGAATTGATTTTTTTGGATGTTACATCCTTAAGGCAGCTGATGGTACACTAAGTAATACCTTGTACTATAAACCAACTAAACGTAATTCCTACCTTCACAGGACAGGTATGCATCCACAGCACACTTTTATAACTATAGTGAAAAGTCAGACGATGTGAGTTACTAGGTTGAATACTTCTGATGGTTTGATGAAAGCTCAGTTGGATGATATGGTTGTGAATTTTACTGATAGAGGTTACTCACTGGGTGAGTTGAGAGTATAAGTAAACAGGTATCACACAGCAGAGGCTGACTCAGAGTAAAATTTGCATAAATCAATCCGGTAAGTATTTTTGATGTATACTGCGGTGGTGGTGCTGCGGCAGCATTGTCGCCTCACAGTTAGATGTTGCACGGTCGATTCTCAGTTAGAGCGTCTTCTGTGTGTCATGTGTGAATGGGCATTCCTTCACTGAAGGTTGTGCGTTAGGCCCGGCAAGCCAGCACGTAAAAATCTACTGCCAGTCATTAGCGGACCGGAGTTCCGCTGTGGCGACCCCTAACCAGGAAAAGCCGAAAGACAAGACTGACACACAATAAGAATACACATCAAGTGAAGTAAGTTATTGGTAAATATCGGCACATTTTGCATGATGTACCTGAACTTAAGGGTGTTATTTTACATAAACTGAGTTTTGGCTACAAAAAAATGCCCTAATTTAAAACAACTGTTGTGCTATAAAGAGCAGCCTAAGTTTTATTTGTAGTTCAACAGTAGTAGAAAATGTACTTTTAGATGTGGTAAATGTATCTATTGTCAATATATTTATACTGCTAAAGCTTTTATCCATTCAGTTTTTGGTACTGCATATGAACTAAGGGCTATAGGCAATTGTGATACTAAAATCAGATATACTAACAATGTGTAATTTATGTGATGCCTACTATATAGAAAAAACAAATAGAAATTAAAGCAAAGGATTGGTAACCATATGTCTGAATGTAAAAGGAAGATAGTTATCAATGCCCTTTATAAGCAGCAACTTGAGAAAGGACTTCAACATTGTTTTATTTTTTTGTATTTTACATGTTTTATATGATAAATTTCACAGAGAAAATGTTATACATGAGACAGAATTAGATGAATTTCACTGGATTTTGCGCCATAGGGCACACATACCCCCTGGGTTAAATGGGTATGTTTCTTTAAAGTCTCTACTGAATGGCATAGACATGAAAGTTTGTATTTTATGATTTTTTTGTGATTCTAGACATAGCCAGCCTTAGGCATAGGCCAACTAGGTCACCACCTATGGCATCGCTCTAGCAGGGGTACTTTTCTAGTATTTATTTGTTTATTTTTTGTAGTAAAGAAATGGTTTCTTTAAAACATGTTGAATGAATAGACAAAAAAAAAACTGGAGAGTAAGACAAACTGTGAAGAAAAAGGAAGAAAAAAGTAATTTGGATGGTGAAGCTAGACCAGGATGGAGGCACCGGGAGATGTTGGGGGAGGGGGCACTGTGGAGTCTTTTTGCCTAGGGCACCAGTTGACCAAAGGCCAGGCCGGATACCCTGATACTAGATTTTTTTATGATTTTAAATAATTGCATGTTTTTTTAATCTTAATTTTTTAAATTTCTATCTTGAAACACTTAACTTCATTTTTAGTCATGTAACATTCTTTAATCATGTGATTTTAGTAATATGATTTTTTTAGTCATGTGACATTTTAGAGGGTATTAAACTGATGCACTTCATGTTTTTGCTAGATTTGCCTGAGGAAGCCCTGTGTGGTGAAAGTTTAATGTCTGTTAAACTTGCAGCAAGAATAAATTTGCATTGACTTCAGTGATTTCAGTATGGTTCAACTCTTTTTTGTTTACATATCTACTACTTGATTTACCACAAGTTTAACCATTTTATTTTCACTTGTTATAGATAAATTCATCCAACTTATCATAATCACATATGGAGTCCATTTGAAAGCAAACTGACTCATAGATAGAACTCACAAAAAAAATATAAAGAAATATAGCTCTCAACCTTCCCTGATTTTGCAAAATGTACACAACTGTATCTCTTATTTTTGATCTGTTCCTTACAAAACATATGGTTTTCTGACAAATCATTGAGGATTGTAGTCATTACATAATGGCAGAATTTTGAGTTTTAGATTTTATATCATGGGGGCTTACTTGGGTATCAAATGTATAAGATCCCTCAGATTCTCAAAAGCTTGCACAGCATGCATGATTAGTGTTAGATCATGTTTGATGTGCGCGAGCACTGTAGCACTAGTGCTGCACGGCCTCAGCCCCCATATGCAAATCACCCCATTTGACTCTACCTTCCAGCAGCCTTTTCAAGACTGCACTCAAATTCCACTTAAATTTGCACTGGCTTTGTCCTTGTTCTAATCCAGACTAACACCCCCACCCTTACCCCCCCCCCACCTAGACTCTTAACCCAACTATACTACCACCACTACTAACCACAGTCAGAAATAGCGAGTTGTCTTTACATACTTTAACATCTTGTCTAACAACTTTGTTACTAGTATTATAAATGACAAGAAACTATCTTAACTTGCAACATTTTCTGTATATACTGTTGATAATCAATATCTTGTTATTGTATTAAATCCAACAACCTGTAAATATGTTTACTATTGCTGCAACTTTGTATCTCTATCATGTACATGATGTGGATCTTTTCTCCCTGGGAATCTGCTGAAAAAAGAACCTGCGTCCAGTTGGAATTTCCCGGTAAACAAATGTAAATAAAATAAATAAATAAATAAAATAAAATTTGCAGGTGAAAACCATGCAAATGAGGTAAATTTGCCGTCCAGGAAGCAGGAATCAGGGTGTGCAGGACTAGCGTAAAATGCAGAAATGTACTCGGTTAGTAACTGAGTATGGTACTGCAAACTCCAAAACAGAGCTATGACAGCTCCAAATAAAGGCGCATAGCATTGAGGAAGCATGCTAATGGTCAAGTAGAAGGTCATTGGCATTGCAAACAATGCCAAATGTACAAAATCCAACTTTTATGATATGCCTGCCAATCACATCTGTTGAAGCATAGGGCAGCGGTGCGCAAATGGGACCGGTGGGAAAATAAGAAAATAAACCTAAAAAAAAACAGTCTAACTAAAATCAGTATTCCACCATGCAAGTCAATGGCAGGTAAAAGACAACCTGGCCAGTGAGTAGTGGTTGCTAAGGGGGGAGACACAGTGTGACACATGTAACTATGTATTAGCAGAAAATTATATGCAAATGAGGGGAAGGATAGTGAATCCTGGTTTTCCTCAGCATGTGAGGCAGGTCCCAACAGTGTATGAGTATGAATAGCTGAGTGCAAGACTAGGAGGTAGGTGACCTCATGTGTGGGACTGTCAGGCATACTGTCAGTGGATTGGAACCCTGTGGCTTGGGGTTGCATCCAGCTTAACACAGCAAAGCCAGGAGGTGTGTCTAAACCTGCCCAGCACGTACGACACAATGTAAGTGGGTGTGCACGCTGAGCAATGGGATCTACAGGGAGATAAAGGAAGTGAACCCAGGAAATAGCAGGAGTGTGCACATTTCATTACACCGATTCTGAGGCGCACCCCCCTGGGATGAATCAGAAGGGCAATGGGAAGGGAAAGCAGCAGTAGGAAGTTAATCAAGGGGTACTAGGTTCGCTGCCAGGTGAAACGGATCAGAACCAGCCAATTACACAGGCAGCAGACCAGCCCAGCCCAGAACGCCACTATAAACTATGCAAACACCTACCCCTCCATTTTTTCCCACACCCTACACCACCGGTGTAAACAAGTGGGGAACTTTTAACACTCACAACAGCAAAATGTTAGGGGCTGCAATAGCTATCATACAACTTGTGGAAGAGGCTGAGGGTGGTGAGGATGGGAATGATGCTGGCCAACCCACAGTGAGGAGACAGAGAAGAGTGTACAGACCCAGGGTGACCTACCAAGAGCTACATGAGCTGGAGATAGTGGAGCTCTATAGGGTGGACAGGGACCTCCTACAGCAGATTGTTGAGCTGTGCCAGCCATGCCTGACACACAGAACTAACAGAGGGGAACCCATCACAGTGGAAATGAAGGTATGTGTAGGCCTAAGAATACTAGCTACATGTACCTTCCAAAGGCCAACTGGGGATATGATGGGGATCTCACAGGCATCAGCATCCAGGGTACTCCACCAGTTCCTGGATGCCATGGCAGCACATGTCAGTGAGCAAATATATTTCCCGCTCACCCGTGAGGTGTTGGCCAGCAGTATGCGTCTCTTCCACCAAATAGCGGAATGCGCTGAGGTAGTGGGTGCAATAGACTGCATGCACATACGCATCAAAGCACCACCCGGTGAGCAGGGTAGGGTCTACATCAACTGCAAGGGCTTCCCCTCCATCAACTGCCAGGTCATGTGCGATGCCCAGGGCATAATACTGAACGTGTGTGCTGGCTGCCCTAGACGTTATCACGATTCCCACATCTGGCATCTGATGCAGCTGTACCAGTAATTTGCCAATGGGGACATCCCAAATGGTCACCTAGTGGGGGATGCTGAGTACGCACTAGAGCCGTGGCTGATGACACCCATCAGAAATGCACACACACACAAACAAGAACTCCATAATGAGGCACACGCACAAACAAGAATCATAATAGAGCATGTGTTTGGGATGCTTAAGTCATGGTTCTGGTGCCTGGACACATCCAGTGGAGCCTTGCAGTACTCACTAACTACATGTACCCAAATCATCCTTGCATGTGCCATGTTACACAATATGATCCTGCGGAAACAGCTGCAGCAGGAACAGCAAGGGGCAGGGCCATATAGCCCCCCACCAATGCCAAGGCCTGCACAGGCAGAGAGTGACTTGGAGGAGGAATAACCTGAGCCTGCCCCAGTAGGCAGAAGGAGCCATGCCCAGTATGCCCTGGCCTGGCAAAGAGGCAATGCATAGCACATACACTGACACAGGAGGGACCCAGGGAATAGCACCTCTCTCTTACTCTCACATACAGTAAAAGGGATGCCAAACATTACACTACCTGTGCCTAACCATGTGTAGGCAGTGTACTACATGCATCCAACATAGGCAGCCCTGCAGCACCAGCCTCAATACTGGGACACCCACAGGATACATAACTCACACATGCCAGTCAGGAGGGGGGTCACATACCCAACAACAGTCACAGCCTGCAGGACAGGTGTAGACAAACACAAACAATTGCTGTACTATGGCCTCTGAATGAAGGTATGGTTGACCGCCACCCAAGCCTATACGGACAGACCACAACAGGCCAGGTAGTGGGATGTCAGTTGTGACAGCTAGGAAGTCAGAAACTAATGTGTATGCAATCAAAAGATAAGAACGGAAGTACACCGGTATGGTGTAGCCAGCATGATGGGTAAGACCACTGACAGAATTGGACTACAGGACATACGAGTACAGTCCTAGAAAATGTGTACAACTGTCAGTTGTGCCCCCCGCACTTCACATAGAAATACAGTAACAGTCAGGTGTGCCCCCCAATCCTGCATTGAAACATAGAAATAGTCAGGTGTACCCCCCACTATGCAGACATGTTGCAACAGTCAATAACAAATGATTGGTGGATACCCTGCAGACACAGTATGCTACCTGTCGGTGTACAACACAAAGGTTAGCTGTGCAGTACAAACCACCGGACATGCTCCACACATGCCTAACAGATAGCCTTACTAGGCATGTTCACACACTTAGAGAAATGAAGGCAATGTCAGTCATCATCATACTGAAAGGTCATACTGGGCATGCTCACACACTTAAACATATGAAGGTCATGTATGCAAACACCAGTGGACCAGACATATCCAGTGGTTGCAATAGTTACTGCAGATACATGTCAGTATGCACAACTCATGCCTTGCAGACAGAGTGGATAGGAATACAGACATATATGTAAGGACAACACACCATAATAAACCAAAGGTAGATGGATACAGATGTGTGGAAGAGGGTGACTGTGACAAGGAGCCATCCACACCTGTCCCACCGAGCACACAGCCAAAGGGCCCCAAACACATCAGTTGCAGATGTTACACACTGCAGTTACTAGCGACCAGTACCTGTCAGCATCACAGACTATGTGGTCCATGTGCCAGCTGTGCAACATGGCTGTACAAGGACATAGTCAGCTAGTTGCCCTAGACATGCACCTGTGACATATGACCCAGTGTGTGGCTGCCTGTGGCGTATCACCCCTACATGAATGGTGTATGGGCCATGCACACACTGGCCACCCCATAGCAATACCCTGACAAGCCTGCTGAGGTTATCCAATGTGTAATACACTTTTGGGAGACTTGTAGGCCAGTAATCTCTGTGGCGCATCCCATAACTGCTTACTGCTGTAGTGTGATAGGCTAGTTAGGTAGGAGTTCTAACCCCAAACATGGCAACTGTGTGTGTGTGAGTGTGTGTCACTGTTCGTGCATGTGTCTGTCTCTCACTGACTGTGTAGAGCACAATGCTTTTAGGTTACTCATACCCCTTACATTTCGCATACCCAACTTTAGCAAGGCTGTTGATGTCATCCATCTAGAAATACTCCCCTGGGAGAGCTGTAGCCCAGTAATCTCCATAGTGCATGCTGTAACTGCATACTGCTGTAGTGTGATAATGTAGGTTAGGTAGAAGGTCAAACACCAGATGTGGCAACTGTGCGGGTGTGAGTCTGTGCGTGCCTGCCTGTAACTGACTGTGTAGAGAGCAATGCTTTTTAGGCCACTCACACCCCTTACAAGTCAAATACCCTCCTTTGGCAAGGCCACTGATGTCACGCAACTTGGAATACACCTCTTGGAAAATCGTAGCCAAGTAATCCCCATAGCGCATCCCGTAACATCGTATGGCCATAGTGTGATTAAGGAGTTAGTTGGGAGTTCTAGCCCCTGACCTGCCAACTGTGTGTGTATGCGTGCATGTCTGACTGTGTAGAGAGCAATGCTTTTAGGTTACTCACACACCTTACATTTCACATACCCAACTTTGGCAAGGCTGCTGATGTCACCCACCTAGAAATACTCCCCTGGGAGAGCTGTAGCCCAGTAATCTCCATAGCGCATGCTGTAACTGCATACTGCTGTAGTGTGATAATGTAGTTAGGTAGGAGGTCAAACCCCAGACCTGGCAACTGTGTGTGTGTGAGTCTGTGTGTGCATATGTGTGCATGTCTGTCTGTCACTGACTGTGTAGAGACCAATGCTTTTTAGGCTACTTACACCCTTTACAAGTCGAATACCCTCCTTTGGCAAGGCTGCTGATGCCACACAACCTGAAATATACTTCTGGGACGATCATAGCTGAGTAATCTCCGTAGCATGTCCTGTAACATCGTATGGCCATAGTGTGATTAAGGAGTTAGATGGGAGTTCTAGTCCCCGACCTACCAACTGTGTGTGTATGCATGCATGTCTGACTGTGTACAGAGCAATGCTTTTACATTACTCACACACCGTACATTTCACATACCCAACTTTGGCAAGGCTGCTGATGTCACCCACTTATAAATACTCCCCTGGGACAGCTGCAGCCCAGTAATCTCTGTAGCACATGCTGTAACTGTGTACTGCTGTTGTGTGAATTAGACACGTGGTTGGGTTCCATCCCCACACATGGCAGTTCCGGATGTATTGTTTGTGTCACTGTCTGTGTATGGAGCAATGCATTTTGGGCTAGTCTCTCACAGTCATTTCAAAGCCCTACTTTGGCAATCCTGCTGATGTCAGCCAGTGTGAAATAAACTTTTGGGCAAGGACTACCCCAGTAATATCAGTGGTGCTTACTATAACTGCGTAGTGCTGTAGTGTCATACACTAGTTAGGTAGGGGTTCTACTCCCAAACATGACAGGTGTGTGTGTGTGTGTGTGTGTGTGTGTGTGTGTGTGTGTGTGTGTGTGTGTGTGTGTATGCGTGTGTGTGTGTGTGTGTGTGTGTGTGTGTGTGTGTGTGTGTGTGTGTGTGTGTGTGTGTGTGTGGTTAACCCATATCCTGTGTAGAGGTGGTTGTGACTGTGTGACACCTGTGGCCAATGTGGAGCGGGTTTTGCATTTCCTTCTATGGTGGCCATACTATATATCACAATGTCCACTTTACAGGGATAACACGTGATATGGCTGAGAGGCTGGGGTGCACAGCCATACCCAGACATGTGACATCAAGGTCAGGCAATCAAAGTTAGCAACCCCAGTATTACCCAGAGCACACTCTCGCCCCATGTGTCATACACACACATGCCTAGGTAACAGCCAATATGTGAGTAGTACACTGTACATTGGCCACTGATAGTAACTATGGAGTGACAGCGGTGGGTCACAGAGGGCATGACACCCAGTTCATCTGTCCAGTATGCACATACATGCAAACAGTGCAACTCTCCTATGTTCTCCAATGGACAACTGCACCACCTGTGGTGCCATCACATGTGACCCACAACGGTCATACCATCCCTTTCAACATGCCCCTATGGACAGGTGCCACTGACACCAAGGAATGTTGATAACATGCACACCATGTAGGTGCAGGGTAAAGCTGCTGGCCATTACCAGCTCCCGCCACAGGTAGGCAGGACTAGCACATCTGATGATAATCTGTGTTCACAACATGGGCTGGACACCCCGGGTACAGTTCCACATGTCACTGTACAAGCATGTGGGAGGTGTGCACATCCCAGACACAGTCCATGTCATGGATGAAAGAACACAGACATGGCAAGCGATGCACAGCAATGCCCACACCTAGTAGTCACCCAGGTGACTGGATGGGGGATACAATACCCACCTGCATGGGCAAATGCAGACACTACATCCCTGAGCCACAAAGCAGACCATCGTCATGTGGCCTGATGCCAAGGTACACCCATTGCTTAGACGTGGACAGCTGTCTGGCACAGTTGAACACCACACACCTGTGCAGACATGCACACATGCATGTCAGTAGTGGCACCCTGTGTGTTTGTGTGTGTTTTGCATGCTGCAGATGTTCACATCCACACTCCCTACAACCCCCATGGACATACTGCAGCATGTTGTCTGATGTCGGACACCTTCCCATACCCTTCGACCGTACAGCCCCCGTATGACCTGTGTGGTGCATGGGATACCTGCACAGTGATGGGATGTGGCAATCCCACAACTGATTAGTTGTACACCTGGCTCTGCCACGTGTGTCAATGTGTGTGTGTCCTTGTGTTGACGCTGGCACCTGTTCATGTCGACAGGCACATGTGTGTCACCTACCATACAGCTATTGTATCCCTGTTACAGATGTCACTCACCATCACATATATGTTCTAAGTGCTCCACAACAGGTGACCCATGTGGTGTATCCAATAATTGCAGCAACCTCTGCTCGCACTACATAGTCGTCAGGGGTTTAGTACCCTGTGCTGCTAGGTGTGGGACACAACCATGCCTCAGTTTTACCCTCCCACTCCTTCCTGACATGTATTAGCCTCTGTCTGCATCCCCCACCCCTTCTCAGGTGGACATGGAGACCTACACCTGCATTGCTTAGGCAGCAGCATGTGTAATGTAAGTAATGCTCATGATCAGCTGATGGCCTCTGCATGAATCTCAGCCCCCCCCCCTAGCTGATTGCATGTGAAACAGCTGTGGTAACATCCTCATCGCCAATTGTATGGAAACACACTCCAATACCCAGGAGCATCATGGTGGTGTTTGCCCTTGTCACCCATTGTGAGCAGGAACTAGATATGTTGTGTGCCAAACAGCATCCCAGATTGATTGCGGTGTACCTCTAACAACATACACTGTGGAAACAGTGTATCAAATGGGTGTTGGATGTGCCTGACCTGACTACAGCCTGTAAGTGCCGCTATACTGCATTTGGAGTAATGTTGCTTTCACAGTGTTTGTGTGGATATGGCTGATGTACATGTCTCAATACCTGCCATGTCAGTTCCATGATGATGGAGAATCTCCATCTGCAGGGTCATCTGCAGCCTGGGCAGTGTTGTGTCCGTGGCTGCATGTGTCACCCACGGAGCATCTAGCTGTCGACTGCTGAAGGTAGTGTGAGGATTGCAGTCAGTAGATGGAGAAAGCTGTGGTAGTCACAGATGTCATATCCCTCAAAGGGCATATGTTGCAACAACCCTGTAACAACAGTAAATGTATGTGGTCATCACAGCAACATGTCAATATTGGCCCTGTGTATGTGCTCCCAGCCACACCTCTGTCAACCTTTGTACATATGTTGTGCATGAAGTGGTGCATATGTGCTGTACACCATACTTTGTGGCATCATATCTGCGAACAAGCCATGGATATATCTGACTGCTACACATGTTATGTACTGTAGGGGTTACATTACATTACATGCACATTCTGAGGATGTCCGTACAGTACTGAGGTCTGTGTACCTATGGTGAATGTCAGCAGTGTGTGTAGTGTTGATATGTACTGTAGCCTGTGTACAGACTATGGTAGATGACATTGTTCTAGTTCCCCTACTTTCAGATGTTACATGCTGCCCCACTGTATGGTACTGTAGTTGTGTATATGTTTTAGGGCCATAAACACACATGTCCCATACCACAGATAGCCACCAGACCAAACTGTGTAGCAGGCCAGTATATGTAGGGCAGTCTGTGAGTGGCACATATGAGGATAGTGTTGAACACATAGTCCATATACTGTCATACCATGCTAGCTAACCATATGTGGCTGTGTTCACATTGGTTGTGCATATGCACTGTCAGACAGGTGCATCCTACCCTGTGCTGTGACATGCCTGTGGAGCCTGCTGTATATGCAAGTACATGTGCATTCCCCCTTGGGAGGTGTAGGCCAGTGTTGATCCAGTCTGCCTGCAGTCAGCACAGTGCATTGTGACATGCCTAGCAGCTGAGTGTACCTACCCAGTGGGATATCATGTGCAGATACTAGCCAGATGTTCCACTGCCGGACCTCCCCTAACAGTAGTGTATGTCAGACAGGGCAGTGGGATGCAGTGCAGATGTATTTCAATATCTATTGTGTAGTATGTGGCCATGGCACCCCTGTACCAGTGGTCATACCATTACAGGCCAGGCAGGGGTGTGTGAATGCATGACCTATGGTGGACATTATATACCTGTTGTCATGTGTTATACCCATCTACATGGCCATCCACATCCATATTGTGAGGCATGGTACACATATGTAGCACTAAGGGCGTATATGTATACCTCTGGAATGTACAGACTGTGTCAGACCCCCACATATATTGGCCAATATCACTGCTGCAATCCACAATGGCATTACATGCTAGCAGCAGTAATGTACACCGATGTCCTTTGGATGTAGTTCAGAAACCAATGACACACATGTTATGAGCAGATGTGACCTGCCACACACACCACAAACTTGAGCAGATTGGACCTTGGTTTAAGTCACATCAAAAGGACAACACAATCAGGTGTGCAGCAGCCCCTCCCCCCTTTGCTGCACTGTGGTGTCAGTAATCCATCTACCTTGTGAGGAGATAGAAGGCAAGTGTGCTACCCTTTGCATGACTGACTACTAATTCAGCAATACATTTATCTTTTATAATTCAAATATCTATTTGTTACATGAATGACTACCCAACATTTTTATTAATTTCACGTGGTATTTTAACCTAATGTGCAACACCTTTGCAGGCTTGTCTTGTATTTGAGAGATTCTACTAAATATGAACTAGCTATTTATAGCCTCTCTTTAGCTCTTAATGTACATGGTTACATTTCAGTTTACTCTGCACTAGTTGAGAACTCTGGGTCATGTATGAAATGTATTCATTTTCTACCCATGACTACCTAAAATCATCTGTGGACGAGAGTACACTTCCTTGCCATCAGTTTGTAAATACACAGGTAATTTTACATGTCAGTGTGTATTTTAATTGTATTTTGATCTCTTTGATATGATGCACAGCACTCAACATATAGCGAGTTGTTCCTGTCAGATTTACCTGTGTTTGTAATGAAAACATCAAGGCCTGCTTAGTAAGGCTGGTTTTACTGTTTCTGAAACTACATGTCAGAAATCTGCCCTAAACTTAAGCTTTATGTACAATTAATATTATAAAGTTGGCTACTTTCCCATATAGTCATGCAGAATTTAAATTTGTCAATTTCTTCATTTTTTTTTCTGTTTCTTTGATTGTTTTCTTGTTTTACTCCTATGATTTTTCTTTAGACTTAAGTATGCAGTTATGTTGCTAATTTGTTTTGGATACTCCTCACCAGAATGTATAATTAATGTAAAAAGATATAAAGCAGATAGGATTTACTGACAGAGCAAGAGGCTAATTAAATAGATGTCTTAAAAGAGCCAAACTGACCAATTAACGTAAATAAGGCACTATAACTCTGAGTTACATTATGGCTTTACTTAAGGATGGTGTCCCTGATAAGTTGCGGTGTCAGATATAACTTACCCAGTGTTGCATTCTCTAGGTGCTCAGTAAATATAACTATGTATGCTGTATCACGGATGAATGGAGGCAGATGAAGAGAATATAATGAAACAGTACCATTTAATAAGTCAATAAATTGAGCTAAATAGAACTTAACCGATATATGTGTGTATAGACATGAATCCAAATACCTTTGAGAATCTTGCAGTAATAACATCTATCCTGACTTTAATCATTGCATTCTGCTTTAGGTAAACATGAAAGATGAATAGATCCCATATGCTCAGGAAATCTTGCATTATGTAAGAAAATGGCATGATCTTTGAAATCAAATTTCTTACTTTGATGTGCAGTAAGCAGGGACTAACAAAACAGACTGGTTGTAACAGCAAAGATTATTGAATGTTGTATTATCATTCACTGCCAACATTGCCACAATGGAGATGTGCAGCCCTTGTGGCACCACCGTTTCTGTTGCTTGTATTGCTCTGCTCTTTCCTGCATGGCTGCCCTATGGTACAGTAAGCTTTTGCTAATTGTAGTCCTCATAGTAAAGGTTGATACTCTGGATGCCTATTACCTTATGAAGTTGTATTGTGTTTTATTATACTCTATTCATCTGCTTACATTCATCCGTGGTGCAGCATACCTAGTTATATTTACTGAACACCTAGACATTGCACCACTGTCTAAGTTCTATCTGACACTGTAACTTATTAGGGACACCATCGTTAAGTAAAGCAATGTGACTATCTAATTCATTGCTATTACAAACAAAATGTTCCTGAATCTGTCACTGTAATCGCCCTCTATAATTGTGTGTTTAGTCCATTATCCTCCTTTGCAACTATCTCTGCAACCACCTGCTCCTTACCTCTGATTAACCTTCTCACACCCAAGCCTTCTTTTCCTCTTGTCTACTCCCAAGCTAAATCTCAACTCTTCATCATGTCACAACCAATTACTAATCCCTTTCTACCTCCTCCCTAAGTTCCTATGTAAGTAACTCCCTAATCCTCTAGTCCTCTCTGTGTTACAGTTCCTCTTTCACCCTTACCCTGTCCCACACCTACAGTGGTTGTATTGCTTGATTTCAGTTATACATGATTGTATATCATTTCTCATGTAAATATTTTGTATACTTACAACTGTGTTCTTAGTTTATCTCTGTAA
Organism: Protopterus annectens; assembly: GCF_019279795.1. NCBI lineage: Eukaryota > Metazoa > Chordata > Ceratodontiformes > Protopteridae > Protopterus > Protopterus annectens. The sequence continues at coordinate 286,329,981 of NC_056735.1, read as the reverse complement.
TTTACTATGTAATTTAGAGGAGACCTTCTTTAGATTTTTTCTTTTTCTACCATTGTATTTTTCTGATATTCTGTACCTTTGTACTTACTGTACTACTTGTTTCTAATAACTTGCGGAGCTTTTCTCCCTAGGCGTCCGCTGAGAAAGGGCTTCTGCCCAGTCAGACTAACCTGGTCAACAAATATCAAATAAATAAATAAGTAAATAAAATAAAATACTACTATCAGGCATCATTGCTTTAAACCCCTATTTATCACTATTTCTTCACTTAAATGACCGTTTATCAAAATTCTTATTTTACTATTCCTATATACTGATCTAATTACTTTCTGAATTTGTTTACTAAAATTATATCCTTCCATTATTTTCCATAACATCTCATGATAAGGCGTATAAAATTCTTTAATGGTCATCCCCCACCAGTAACTTTGCTTCATTATTTTTGTTTTTAACATCATCTACCATTTTCTTAACAATCATTAACAATTCCTGATATTCTTTTAACCCTATAAATATTCTCTTCTAATATCTTATCTATTTTATTTTTGAATCTTATTTGTATTATCATCATACATACCTTATTATCAGTATTTCCTTTCTTACAAATAAATCTCATAATTCCACTACAAAGTTGTGTATAAAAAATACCATCATTTAGCCATTCACATATACCAGGATTTCTTTTTGCCATTGCTCAATATTCCTACATATTAAATAGCCTATACCATCTGAACCTCCCCTGGGATTAAGATTTCATTTCTTTATCACCATTGCTAATTCCATTAAAGTAATCTGTTTGTCAACATCAGTGTTTATTTTTTCTGTAAATTACTTAACCTTCCATTTATTTTCATTTTTATTTTCTCTTTTCTTTACCATCTTTTTAACATACTGTACTACAACATTCCTAATACTTCCTTGTTGTTTTCAACTTCACATCTTTATTTTTCATTTCTCTAATTATACTACTTTCTTTTTTTACTATTTTATTTAAATGTAGAGACACTTCTTCATTTTTCCTTGCAAAAAATCTTTGTTTATGAAACAATTCTCTATTTTTTTATTTCTTTTATATTTCTCTTCTTCTTTTCTATAATACACTTTCTCATTTCTCTATAAACTGTTAATACCTTACGTGATGCCCCGCCCTGGCCCAGAAATCAAGGATCCTCAATCCTCACCACTAACACGAGAGAGGGCGTCTCATATAAGAGGAAAAGATAACAAATACACACAGTAAAGTACAATTTCCCTTAAGTGCACATGGAGATAACAATCAGTCTGGAGCTGGTTGCTCCCTTGCTCTCCAGGTCCCCAATAAGACTCCCCACTGGTACAGCTATAGGGTCCAGATCTCAGCCTAGCTGGCAAGCTAACCTAAAGTACCCTTCCTTTCCAAACAGTGCTTTGTGTCCCTGCCCAAGTAGCTGACACACGTTGAGATAAGTATTTATACAACTTCACAGACACTCCTGGGAAAGGCTGACACAGATTCTCCAGCTGTGCCCCTTTACCCAGACTATACAGTAGTAATAACTGCCACCACCAGCTAATATTTATCAGCTACTAAAAGGCCCTTAAAAGGGTGTCCAATTATTACTGTGCAATATTATTATCCAATTGGTAAGTGTAACTAATCAGTCTTAAGGCTTATTAGAGTGGCCTTGTACAATAAACTCTACAAATATGCAATGTACTCTAGAACTTAGCTTATCTCTACATAAACCAGCCACAGTTGAAAAAGGTTTAAAAATATTTAATAATAAATGATTCAAACACAAGACAATACTACTACAATACAATGCTACTCAAGAGTTCATGGATCACACAGAAACTTAAAATAATTCTGTAGTACAGTTCTGACATAACAGAAAAACACTAGTCTAATCATTATAGTCCTAGCTATTTCTATAGGAAAACATACCTGTAAAATAACTTACTTAAGACACAGGCAGAATGCTGATGACATGGATATCAAGACAAAAAATGCTTAATAATCTCTGGTTCTCGCTGTTTAAATTGAAACTCCAGTTCTGATAAACACTACATCATTTTTTTTCACCCTTGCTACATATTAACTGCATTTATATTCTTTTACACTTAGAGCAATAAAGGACATTCCGCATGTAAATTCTGGTCATTAACTTTAGCCTTAAAACAATAGGCAGGCTGCTTACTCCAAACTCGTCAACTCCAAATTATAACTTCAAAGGACATACAAAACATAATTTTAATTTCAAAGAACATTTGAAATGCTTGGCTTAGTTTTCCTTACAGCAGATGGCAATGTTGCTGCAATCTTGAAGTTCACATTTTACAGAGTTTTCTTTCATTTAAGAAACAAGCCTGTATTTTATATTTATATTTACAAATGCCAGAATTATATAGCAAATTTTATTTGACTAGGCTGGCAGCCTTCACCCTTTCTCTACCAGTCTTCACACCTTATTCTACACTTCCATATATTCTTTGTTTTCTTTTTGTCTTATTCCACATATTCCCATCGTATATAATTCTTTTTGTACTTCTTTTTAAATGCCATCTATCATTTTAGCCAATTATTATAAAATCCTCTCATAGACATACCATATATCCATAATTCCAATATAATGTATTTTTCTTTCTCATTCCACACTTTCTCTTTTATTCCTTTAATCCCTTTTCCAGTTTTTATATGTTCTTCATTTTCTTCTGTTTTTTTTTCATATTATCATTTGATCCAAAATTCCTGTTTCCACTGCTTCTTCTATGACTACTTCTATACTTTAAGATACTAAGAAATAATCAATCTTTGTTTTAACATTTCCTCTCCTCTATGTACTTGTGTTTATATTCCCTAATACAAAATTTCCATACTTCATGATTTCCTTCATTTTTTTCCTTATCTAACCTATTTTTTTATTTTTATTTTTATTCCTTAGTCACAATTGAAATCTTATGTTACCATTATATCCATGTTTACTCTTACAGAATCCAGTATGCCTTGGAACAAACTTTCTCTCTCTTTATATGCTACATAAGTATGTCTTGAAACAACGTTTCTCTCTCTTTATATACTACATATGCATATACTGCTATAAATCTATAAACTCTATTAAAATCTTATATCTATCATCTATCCAAATATAACTAAAGTAAAATCCAATATCGTAATTACTGTACTATGTAGTACAGCTATCCATCCATCTGTCCTTCCATCCACAACCCCTTTTTCACATCCCTAAACAGTTTTCTTCTCCCAAATACCATATTATACCTCATCTCCATAAAATTTCTCTTTGTAATCTCTCTTCCTTTGATAAACCTCTAACAGCTTCTAATATTATTATGTCTACTTCACATTCAGTATACCACTCTAACACACCATTTCTTCTTACTAAACTTTTGTACTATTAACAATAACAGATACAATTCTAAGATTATTTGTTTATCTCCTTCTTTATCTATAGGAAAGTGTGCATTTTTATCCATTTCCTTTCTTTTTTACTTTCAAGCCTATGCCTTGGAATTTCCTTTTTCTTTATTTTACTCTTTTTCCAATAGAATATTTCTTTTTAACTGCCCTCCAATCCATATCTTCCTCATCACTAACCGCTGACCCAACATCTATTCCACCTTCCTCTCTTTCCTTTTTATTACTATCTTCTTTTTGTATATTTTTAGTTGTTATTTCTACAAAAAAGTTTTTTTTTTGCTCTTTTATACAATTCATCCATAAATGCCCTGCATGTTTATATTTCTAACATTTCATAATTTAATTTGAAATTTTTTGCATCATGTCCAAATTCCCAACATACAAAACATGCATTTATATCACGTTATCGAAAGATGAAAATAGCGAACGCTATTTCATTGGCCCCAAAACATTTAAACATGAAAATATCGAACATTCAGAACAGCGAATTTTATCCCATGGAAAAATTTGGCTGCTCCGAAACACATACACACAACACAAGCACATCAAATAAACAGCAACCACACATATACACTTAAATTCCTATATCTAATGCTACACTAAACTAAACATACACTACTATCTACCCACTTACCTTAACCCAAACCCTAACCCTAAGGTCCGTCACTATCACACAGTCACCTAACCCGTGCCCTAACCCTAACTCACTTAAACTGCCCCAACCCTAAAGTCTGTTACTATCGCACACATGCCTAACTTGCGCCCTAACCTTAACTCACTTAACCCAACCCTAACCCTAACATACAAACAATCGCACACTTACCTGAACTCAACCTGTAACTTTCCACCACAGCGCTAAGAATAGCGAAGCCACAGAAACGTCCAACCGAATACTTTCCAGAGGAAAGAATTCACTGTTCTGCAGCTTCGCTATTGTTAGCGTTCACTGAATAGTGTTCGGTATCGGAACATTCAAAGTTTTAATACTTCAATATTCTGATATAGACCCCAAAACATTTCTTCTTCTTACAATTACCTACAAAATGTTCCCTTTTTCTACTAAAAAAAAAAAATTTTTAAAAATAAATAAAAATTGGTTGTTCCCAGTGCTTTATAACAGCTCTGTTTCCTTTAATTTTATTTATTTGTTTAACATTTGTTTACTGGGAAAGTCTGACTTGGAATGAACCAATTTTCAATGGAGGTCTTGGGAGAAACACTCCAGATGCATGTCTTGGTAATGTGGGAGGAAACCAGAGCACCAGGAGGAAACCCACACAAACTCAGGGAGGACATGCAGACTCTGCACAGAAGGCACCCCAGCCGAAAATCGAACTGGAGAACCTCTTCCTGTGAGGCGAGAATGCAAACTGCTACACCACTGCACCGTCCATTTCTTTTGCAACAATTTATTATGGTTGGAATATGTACGATTTTTTTATTTTTCATTTTCAAAATAACATTACAATCCCATCCCTCAGTCCATAGTCTTCTGTTATCAGTTACTTTTGAAATGTTAATGTCTTTACAAAAATTCTTTAATAAATATTTCTGTCTCTGTTTGAAACTGCATATGCACTTTTTTTTGTGTTTCACAGTAAAAAGTCTTAATAATATATTTATTCCATGGATGCATATCTTTTCTTTTACCATATCCCCCCCCCAAAAAAAAAAAATCTCTAGCCCTGTAGCAGTCTCAAAAAATGTCACAATATGTCTCCTTATCAAGATAAATGCTCTTACCTCATATTTCATACTTGTTCGTCTCTTTTTCTTCCTTACTCTTTATACAAAGAGCATACTTCATTTTTACCCTTTCCTTCATCGTCCTACTCTGTCTTTTTTTTCTTCTGTCTTCTCTCTTACTGCTTCTGCAAATGTTTTATGAATATACTTCACATCTTCATTTTGGAGTCTGTCCATAATCTCACCCCAAGATAACTCTTTTCCACACTCTGTCTTTTTTTGCTCAACCACGTCCATCAATAAATCATCCTGCAACCCTCTTACTGGAGGGTTGTAATGATAATATCCTCTTGTAACCATTCCTCTCATCTTGAAACCTCAAATAGATTTTTCTGAAATAACTCCTCTGTATCCTCACCTGTTCCATCCATGATCTTCTTTGTGCTAAACATGTCCTCTGAATACTTCTGCAATAGTTCTATGTAGTCAGCATTCACCTCAATTCCTGTCTTACTGCCTGCCATGTCACACACAATCCTCCCAGACGTCACTGCACTAGGAATGCAACATGTGCATGGACTCCACATATGGACCACAAGCGCTGTAGCGGTAGGAGAAGTTCCCAGATGTCCTGGCCAGATTTCCCCTAGCCGTATAAATACCCTCTCAGGTCTCCTCTGAAAAGAGTCTGCTAGCCTAGTAGGACTAACCCAGTCAACAAAAGATAAATAAAATGTATTTAATGTCTTGTTATTGGAGCTTACCCCCAGGCATCCACTGAAAAAGGGTTCTATCCCCAGCTGAACTTTCCCAGTGAACAAATGTTAGAATAAAAAAATAAATAAATAAAAGGCACAGTATGTTTAACCCACCAGCATATACCCTTATTATGCTTACAGTGTGGTCACAGAAGCTCTAGAATTTTCTGACTTTTTTTTAGCTCATTTTGCTTTCTTAAGTATTGACATTTTGATTGTGGGATTATGCTGATTTGCAATCTGCATCAATATGTATAAATGCCTAGTTCTGATGGAAACACAGTACTCACTTTTGCACTTTTTCATAGCTGTCTACTGGAATCTAACTGTTCAGTTACTTTATACATTTTACTGTTCTTGTACTTTGCATCTTCATACAGTGTATTCATCATACGATATTATAAAGGTATTACTGCATAACTTTAATATAAGGCTCTTTAGACTGGTGTGCTTACCTGGTTAACAAATATTAAATATATAAATAACATTTATAGAAATTACCTAAGTTAACAGATAGCTAAAGTAAGTTTACTATTGAACATCTCTGTGGATCTTTAAGTAAGCATAAGTATAGTGTAACTATAGATGCATCAGTTGAATTTTATATCTACAGATATGCACATTTTTTTTGTTTTTTGGTAACTGCTCCAACATGGAAATCTAACAAAAGGAATGTTGTTACACAATTACTGCCTGAATACTCATCTGTTAACACCCAATGATTTCTAGTACTGAGTGGGCAGAATAAATAATTAACCATACTTCCTGTAGCACAGTTTTGATATTCTAGGCTAACATTAATTGTGGTATATCCTGTAACTGCTGTAAGATGTGTACTCATCCACATGCTTTTTATGCAGCTAAAGAAGGAGGAGTGGATCATGTGGCATAAACCACTGGTACAGATACATCTATGTGGCATAAACCACTGGTACAGATACATCTATGTGGCATAAACCACTGGGTACAGATACATCATATTTAACATGAGATTTTAAAAATGACTTTGGTTTTAGTTTTATCCTATTTAGAATCATTTGTGACACAAGTATGAGACAAATAATTTATCTTTTAATTGCAAGTTTTAGTTGTATTTAAGATGCAACAGTTTCAACTGTAACACAGTCATCAAGGGGTTAATTAATGTTCTGTCTCAGTGTTGCTTAGCTAGCTGCCTCTCTTTGCTTACCCACTCAGAGTGTTGTTATATGTTTATACATGGCTGTGTTACATTTTAATGGTGTCTGATGAAGTCAACACTTGTTTAACGAAAGCGCTCACATTTTATTTGTTTTTCTTGTGGATTTTTATCATTAAATACACCTTTGGTTTATCATCACCTGAGTGATTTGTGCCTGTAAAACTCTGCCTGCCAGCATTTTTATTTATTTAGTTTGTTTTGCTGCTTCTGTTTTTTTTTTTTGTTTGTTTAAGACCAACAGGTTAGAATAGATTACTGTGATTGCGTTTTTATTTTTGCTAGGTGACATGTTGTTATATACATTTGACAGCAGTTGGTTTATATGTTACTGTGCTTTATTTATTTCTAGTTTGTACCAGTCTTGCTTCAGATTTGCACACTAAAAGTGGCTGTCATTTGGGGGTTGGGTGAGGAGTTATATTAAATACATTTATATATATATATATGTGTGTGTTTGACAGCAAATACTTAAACTATATGACTATGGCATTTGTGCCTTTATCCCAGTCTACTACAGGAGGGGCACACAAAAGATGACTTTTTGAGGGAGTAGGGAAGTAGGTATTATTCCCAGATGGGATTTATGCATCCTTGCAAGAAATTCTTTTCTCATTTTTTTATGAACTGCTATTTTATCAGACACAGACTAAAAACTAAAGTAAGACAGAATTCTTTCCCTTGGTTAGGATTTTTGTTTGTGGCATCACTCAATCAAAAGGTTGAGAAAAACTCTAAAATTCAACTTGGAACATCTAGAAAAAAACATGTATGCTAGGTTTCTATCAGTCCCAACCCCTCAAGTGAATTCAGGTCTTTCTCCCAGATTTATTATACTGCAGTCTGCCTCAGCTGCAGTGTGCTGAGAAGATGCAGCAAAACGTAATGTTGAAGAGTCATGACTTTTGTTCCGGACATCATTGAATCAAAATGGTTGGGGAAAAAACTCAAAAATGTACTTCAGAACACCTAGAAATCTTATAGCTTCTAGCAGCCACCACATCCCCAGCTTGCTTCAGTTATTTCCACCACAGTTATTATAATGCAATCTGTCCAGTTATTGTACGTTGAGAGCATGCAAGAGATACCTGAAGAATAAGTCAAAATGTGTGGAAATGTTGAAAAAAGTAAATTGGATGATGTGGGTAGGAAATGATAGGGGACACTGAGGGATATGGGGTGAGAAGGGGGGATTGTGCAGCTCTTTGCCTAGAGCACCATTTCGCCTAAGGCCAAACCTGACTGTTTTATAGTAATTTGCATTTCTTTTCATTTAAAATATAGAATTACTATCTCCACACTGTTTTAAATAATTTGAAAATTTAAAATGAAAATATGTTTATTAATGTGGAATTTTGTGATTTTTGACAGCTTTGTATTAATACAAATCATTTTCTCAGACTAAGCTTAATATCCTTCACTTGTTTAGGCAATAAAATTCAGTTTAGAATATTTTAAAAGCTCAAAATAAGATTAAAACAAGTACTGGGATCACTCATGTGTTATTTCAATGCACAATAATCGTGAAATCCATGTAGAACTCCCTGTTCAGTATACAGTGGAACACAGAAAGAGTAGAGTGAATTTACCTGTTTACATATTCTTTTATTTAAGTAAGTGATCATCTAATGTTATAAAATGTGACTAAAATAACTTTTTTACTTGTTAAGATAAGTTCTTCACTAGAAGAGTGAACAGAGAACAGTGTGAGGTGGCAGAAAGGTATGCAGATGGATACTGCATGATTTGTTTTTCAATGCTGACTTATATGTACCAGTATTCACTTTTTTCCTCTCCCCTTTTCCCAATGTTAAATTTGATGTAAACGTTTACAAAGCCAATGGCAGATATCCATTTATACCTGCACCATGTGCAAAGCCCATGTTTGAGTGACTAGCTGTTTGCAATTCAGGAAATAATTGTACATGTTACTTCTGGCTACAAAACAAAATTTAGCAGCTGGATATCCTAATGAGCATGTAAACAGCTGAGGTACATGCTAATGAACAAATAATCGTGGAAGAGCAATTCAGAAATATATAAAAATGAGCACAAACACGTTACACTCACTGTAGCTCTGAATTCCAAGGTATGCTGGAATACAGCCACTGAGAAACTTTTAAAAAATTTTAGGGATTGCAGCAGCATAAGTAAGTGTGTGCAACAGGTTCTAATACAAAGTGCAGCTGCTGCTGCCAGACCTTGGCCTAGAAGGCATGGAGTGCTCAGACCACATTTGACCTACCATAATGGATCAGTACAGGGTGGACAGGGATACTATAGAACAAATAGTGGGACATCTCTTACCTCCAAATGTGATCTTACTAGTACTATTTCACTGAAAGTGATTCATTATTTAATTCACAATAGTTAGTACATTCTTACAGAAGTGCAATATCTTTTCTTAAAAGTGCAATTGTAATAATTCCTCATATGCAATATTTACCAACTGCCTTTTCTTCTCTTTTTCTATGTACAATATTACTTGTTCATATGTTTAGGTTTATATGTATGATTAGTTTTTACTTGACTAGAAATTGATTATGAAGAGTATTTTTATGTGTATTAGCCATGGATGAGTTTAAATACTTGGGGTCAATAGTTCAGAGTAATGGTGAGTGTGGAAGAGAGGTGAAGAAGAGAGTACAGGCAGGATGGAGTGGGTGGAAAAGAGTGTCAGGAGTGATTTGTGACAGATGAGTACCTGTAAGAGTGAAAGGGAAGGTCTACAAGAGGGTAGTAAGACCAGCTATGTTATATGGGTTGGAGACAGTGGCATTAACAAAAAGGCAAGGGTTTGAGCTGGATGTGGCAGAATTAAAGATGTTAAGATTTGTACTGGGTGTGAAATGGGTGGACAGGATTAGGAATAAGTATATTAGAGGGTCAGCCCAGGATGGAAGATTTGGAGATAAAGCCAGAGAGGCATGATTACGTTGGTTTGGACATGTGCTGAGGAGGGATGCTGAGAAAATTGGGAAAAAGATGCTAAGAATGAAGCTACCAGATAACAGGAAAAGAGGAAGGCGTAAGATAAGGTATGGATGTGGTGAGAGAGGACATGCAGGTGGTTGGTGTGACAGAGAAAGATGCAGAGGACAGGAAGAAATGGAAACAGGTGATCTGCTGTGGTGATCCCTAATGGGAACAGCCAAAAGAAGATGATGATTAGTCATTAGAATAGTTATGTATATGTCATGTCTTATTCTTTTATAATTAAACTGCCTCTGTACTCTGATGATGAGCTGATACTCGAAATTTCATTTAGGTTGCACTTGGGTTTCCTAAATGACAATAACATTTTCTTTGAATCTTTGATTCTTTGCTATCCTCACCTGAGGACCCATGGGAATTGCAAAGAAACCATCCTAGTGGAAACTTATATAGCATTACATACACTAACAACGGGGACATTTCAGTGACCCACAAAGGGCACAGTGGTGGTTTCACAGGCCTCTGCCTCAAGAATACACCACCACTTCCTCAATGCAATGCTGCAACATGTGGGGGGGGGTGCATTTCAGGTCCTGTGTACCCCAGAGGAGAGAGCTATGATCATGCAAAATGTCTGTGTCATAGCACATTTTCCAGAGGTACAGGAGGGAAAAGTTTGCACCCATATTGAAATAAAAGCTCCACCTGGTGAGCTGGTATGGAGGCTCATAAAAAGAAAAGGCTACCACTCTCTCAACTGTCAAGTGATATGCAATGCACTCAGCATAATTTATAATGTGTGTGTAGGTCACCCTTGTAGTTTCCATGGCTCCCACCTATGGCACACCTGTGAGCAGTATTTAAGTTTTCAAGGAACCACATCTACCCGATATGCAGGATATGCGCTAGAACCTTGGCTCATGATTCTCCTGAGAAAGTCAGAGAGCCCCACTCTACAACATTACAACAATGCATGTGCACAGACTAGAAATATGATAGAATATGGATTTGGCTTGCTCAAGTCATGTTTCTGATGTTTAGACACATCTGATGATGCCCTGCAATGTGATTCTGCCACCTCTGCCAAAATGCTGTCTGTGTCATACTCAGAAATCAGTTGCAGCAGAAAACTCCAGGACATGGGATCACAGCTCCTAGCATCACAGACTGGGTCAGCAGATACAGATGAGGGGTCAGATGAGGATCCTGCAGACAATCATGGCAGATGGAGGCATTCACAATATGTCATGGCACTGGCTCAGAAGCAGCAAATAGCAAACACACTCACCACTTAATTAAAACAGAAAAGGAGCTAAGCACATACAAACAGTGCAGTGATGCATGCAAACTTAACAGCCTTTACTTACCAATGTGCTGGCTGGTTACTGTGAGCAAGAGACATAGACAACCCCATTCTGTGATATTGTCAGCAGCAGTAACAAAGGTGAGTGATGAACCTGTGATGAATAGATAATGTCTACCTATGTTTATGTTAATGTACTACACGTCAGAAAAATCATACTATTCATCAACTATACAGGAATGTCATAAGTAATATATATGATTGATATATGCAACATATATATATATATATATATATATATATATATATATATATATATATATATATATATACCAAACCAACTATAAAGCTTTTAAATGGAGCAAAAGTAATTTCCCTCCATATGTATGTATTATGTTTCCAACCTGTGCATCAAGCCTAAACAGCCCTATGTCAAGGAATCCTCGAGGGGGTACAGCAATGTCATCATCATCTGCATAGGCAGATGATTAAGCAAAGTTATAGAACCTTATAACTATGAATGAAAAGAGAGTTAGTTAAGACAATTGTGGAGTTGCAATCCAACAGTTATTTCTGGTTCATAGGTAAGTACTAGCCTAACTGCCCTTGTAAGCCATGTTAAGGCTAGTTAATTTCCCTTTCAAATGTGAGAACCAAACAGTACACTTTGTGACTGTGAGGTAAACACTTTAACCATTATACCAACTTCCAATCCCTTATACAAACTCCCAAAAGAAAGAAAAACTGTATTGTGCTAAAACATTGTTTTGCCTGCTCACCACTGTGCATCAGACATAAATAGCCCAGGTCAGAAACCCCAGCAAGTATCAGGCCAATATCAGCATCATCTGCACAAGGGACTGCGCAAGCAGTACTATGTAAGTAATATTACTCTACTACTACTATTACTATTTCCAGTACAACTATTGCAACAACATAAAGTATGGCCACTGCAAGTAATATTGAATATAAGCAGACTATAACAAACTGGGAATCATTACACATTCTAAAAAAATAGGCATTTAAGTAAGCAGTCATTAACTGGCCACTCCCTGCATCAAACATAGGCAACCTTTGGTCACATAATTTTGCAAAGGGCAGGGCACAGTCATCGTCACTTGCACAGTGTGTGTGTGTGTGTGTGTGTGTGTGTGTGTGTGTGTGTGTGTGTGTGTGTGTGTGTGTGTGTGTGTGTGTGTGTGTGTGTGTGTGTGTGTGTGTGTGTGTGTGTGTGTGTGTGTGTCTGTGTGTCTGTGTGTCTGTGTGTATGTAGGTTTACAGGAAGGCAAGCATGTGCAAGTGAGAGATGAGGTCATAGCAAGTATCCTCTGTTATGACCAGTATGTCCAAATGTTAAAAATCAGTTTTGAAGAATATTAAGCTTGTGTGTGAGAAAGTTATGCCTGTGGGTGCAGCTGCCAATTTGGCACAATTTATCCTACTGGAAGTCTTAAACGTTATTATTTGGAGATGCACATAGTTTTGTATTTTTGTTTCAAGTTAATAGGTTATGTGTGTGTGTGTGTGTGTGTGTGTGTGTGTGTGTGTGTGTGTGTGTGTGTGTGTGTGTGTGTGTGTGTGTGTGTGTATGTAGGTTTACAGGAATGTGACACAGGTAAAAATGGAGATGACAAGAAACAACTGTATAAGAGACCCACCTATCAAACATTAGTGGTCGCATGCAACACAAAGGTTTGAAACAGATGTTTAAAAAACTGTCATATATAATAGGTGGGAATAATAACTGTGTATCATAATGGCTACACTAAATATATTATTTTGGAATGTGAATGGCTTCAAAGGTATAGACAAAAAGGTAAAAGTATTGAATTATATTAAGAAAAAACAGAGTGCAAATAGCAATGCTACAGGAAATACATTTATAAAGAAGCGAGCATGTAAATTTGATAAAGAAAAGATTTCAGGTAGGATATTCCACAGACTATCAGGGACAAAGGAAAAGGGAAGCAATTGCACCAATTGTATGAGGTGCTCCAATACGGATAAAAGTGGGAAAAAAGATAGCAATGGTAGATTTGTATTAGTAAGGGGCTAGTGACGAGGGAAGAAGATTACGCTGATATGTATTTATATTCCAACTAAAACTGCTATTATGGAGCTTAAGAAAATTTGTGGAGAAATAATTTGTTTTCAGAGAGGAATAGTACTTATAGGTGGGGACTGGAATTTCATTTGCAACAATGAGGATGTATCTGGGAGATCTAGAAGGGAAAAACATAACAAAAATGTGTAGATTTCTGAAGAAATTTATGAAAGTATTTGTTATGGAAGATGTGAATTCAGTAGCAGGAACTCAGACTTTACATATTATTCTCCAAGGTATAATAACTGGGCTAGACTAGACAGAAATTATATTTCACAGGAACGTGTCTAACTGAAAGCTTCAACAGACATCCAATAACTATGTCAGATCATGCAAAAATAACTAAGATAAAAATGCAGGGTCAAGAAGTAAAAATGAGACAATGGTGAGTTCCCACGTATCTGTTAAAAAGGGGAATTTAAGGAATGGGTAGTGGAAATTATTTGAGAACCATATGGAAAGACAGAAATTTCTTTAGAAGTTGTAGCTTGTGAGCAGAATAAAATGAAAGTGTTGTTTAAAAATAGGGTTGAAATAAAAGAAAAAAAGATATGGTTAAGAAGTGCTAAAAATTATTTAGAGGGACTAACAAAGGTTAAAGTATTGCAGAATGAGAGGAATCTTACAGAACAAGAACAGGCACAACTGCAAAGTGCTAAAAATGAAAATAAGGGATAATAATCTAAATAATATGAAGTTAAAAAGACTGCTGTTAGGCAACTGCTTTTTGACAACAATTCCAAAGCACAAAAACCTTTAGTACAATGACTTAGGCTACAGAAAGTAGAAAGGGTTTGTTGGCATACTTAGGGAGGATCTAACTAGAAAAACAACTAGATAACCAGTAGAGGTATTAGAGATATTTCAGAAATTTTAGGACATTTTGTATAAAGCAGGGGGATCTGGAAATCAAAAAAGTACAAATGAAATATTTATGGTAGACTTAAGTATGCCAAGGTTAGAGGTAGATGAGGCTCCACAATTAAGAGTTAAGATAGGAGGAGATGAGATAAAAATGATGATGTATAATCAATCAGTAGGAAAGTCTCCGGGAATAGATGATATTCATATGGAAGTTTGGAAGCTAGGAGGGAAGAAAGTGATAAAGATCTGGAAGGTTTTGTTTGACAGTATTTTAAAAGAAGAGGGAGCAACAACATCCTGGAAGAAAGTTGTGGTGGCTGTAATACCTAAGATGGTAAAGATCCATCAGACCCAGCTTCATATAGGCTCATTTCAATTTTAAACTATGATTATACTATGTTTATGTGTATAACAACTAAAAGACAAAATTGATAGATGTGTATCAATGTGGTTTTGTGGAGGGGAGGCAAACATTTCACAGCATTAACAGAACAATGATGATCCAGAGGGAAGCAGAAATATAAGAAAATACTCCTGTTGTTGGTGAGTCTTGATGCAGAGAAAACATTCAACGATGAGGCTGGGATTATATGAGTAGGGCAATGCAAGCATTTGCATTTCCTGATACAATAATAAGGTTAATTAGAAGGATATATGAGGTATTGGAGGCAAAAATTAAAGTGGGAGGATTCCTCACTGATAAGTTGTGTTGGAATAGAGGAACCAGACAGGATGTCCTCTTTCCCCTTTGTTATTTGTGTTATATTTAGAGCCACTGGCATGGAAAATAAGGAACTCAGAAATTCAAGGATATAATTGGTATGGTAGAAGTTGGCTTTATTTGCAGATGATATTATTTTGTAACTGATAAGAACAGAAAAGAAAATGTTAGTGTTGTGGAACCTTCTGAGATAGTTTTGAGTCTTTTTCAGAATATAAAATGAATGCAGACAAAACAAAGGCTATAGCTATAAACTATGTACGCACGCATGAATTGGTTCTGCAATACCCATATTTATGGGGACACAATAAGATGAAGTATTTACAAGTATGGTTTAAAACGGATTTTATTATGGCAGCTATGGATATGCAGGAAGAGACCTAAAAGATAATACAAAAACTGAGAAACTGGAAGCTCTTGTTTATGGATATGGATAGCAAGATACAAGCAGTGAAAATGTTTTTAGTTCCTCTAGTTTTACATACCGGTCAGGCATATTTTATCAACCAGAGGAAAAGTTGTGGACAGTAATTAATAACAAGTTGACGGATTTTATGATGTAGTGAAAGAGGGCAAGAGTCAAGTGGGATAGGCTGATCCTTCCAATAGAACATGGTGATTTAG
This sequence comes from Protopterus annectens, assembly GCF_019279795.1. Lineage (NCBI taxonomy): Eukaryota > Metazoa > Chordata > Ceratodontiformes > Protopteridae > Protopterus > Protopterus annectens. Next base: position 286,314,374 of record NC_056735.1, on the reverse strand, counting down.
AATTACCTGAGTTGAAGGTATATTTTAGAGCTACACAGTTAAGGCTCATATACAAGACAAGCAGAAAGCTATAATTCAAAGTGGAAAGTTAAGATGATGAAGAAGAGAAAAATTCAAGAAATAAGGAGATAATGAGATTTTGGATGCAGTTCTTCAAGGAGAATAACAGCAGACATATAAAATATTATACTCATAAGGTAGCAGAAAGTATTTAAAAATGAAGCCAAGCCGAGAATGGAGAAAGGAGATTCTGCTGATAGGGATGACTGCAATTAGGGGTGCAGAAAATAGGCAAGAGGGGGCTGGCATTTACTGGCAAAAACTGGTAAAGGAACCAAGGTATTGGGAGCAAATAACTAGAGAAGGGAAAGGTAATATAATGGGAAAATGCCAAGAAGACATTTGAACTGCAGGATAGAGACGACCTTCCCTATTAAGGACTGATATCAGAGTATAGCCAAGAAAAAGGGATAGGGGAATCCTAAGTGAAAGACCTGTACTGGTAGAGTTTCTAGTTGAATTTAGAAAAGAAGCTGCTGTTAAAAAAATGGATAATTAGTAGGGCATATAAAATATTACATGATAACTATAAGACTCAACCAGAGGAGGTTAGACATGTTTGGGAAGAGAGAATGGATTAGCATCAAACAAGGAAACAATGGAGGACATATGTATGGCTTCCAAATATGCAGCAATGGCTAAAGATTTAGGATTTTTACTTAGAAGTGTTTGCATAGTAGTTGTATACCCCAATCAGTCTCCAAAAATTTTTCCTCAAGTAGATGACAAATGGTGGAGGTATGAGAAAGGGGTACCCGAAAGAGAAGTGCAATGAGTTGCCAGATTTTAAAAATTCTCTACGGAGATGGACATATTTGGTAAGCAAATGCATGTTACTAAGGGAGTGTTGTTTTTGTTTGGGCTGGGATACAGGATCTGAATTGCCTAGCTATAGTAAGGTCTTGTTAAGATTATTTCTGTTGGCTGCCAGAAGAAAAAAACAACGACTAGAAAATGGAAATTAAAGTTTAAACCAACTGTACTTGAAGTAGTGAATATTGTAGTATAGATAAAAGAACTGGAAGTGAGATTTTTAGGAAAGGGTAGGAGGAAACTACATAGGAAAAAAATGTGGGAATGATACATGCAGAATAATGTTTGTGGGAAGAGTGAGGTTTAAGGAAAGGCAGGAAATGAGTAATGTATGTAATGATGGATTGATGATAATTATACAAAAGCATGTATGTGATGTATAATGTTTGTACCTGTGAACGTGTTGAGATGTTTTTTTTTTCTTTTATATAAATGTATGCTTGCCTGTGTCTTAAATGATAGTTCAATAAAGGTTTTAAAAAAAAGACTGTTTGTGAGGGGTCATGGTCACTATGAAGCCTACTGAGTGTGGGTCTGCGGGAACACAGCCAATGCAGTTTTGCTAGCACTCCTCCATAGTAGCATCATGGACAGATGTGAACAATGCATGGCAAAGGATCCAGTTCATTGTTAATACCCCCAACCACATGAAATACCACTGCCGGGAGTTGCACTGCTAGTTCCATGACCCTGGCTAGAAGTCTGGCTGCTACCTGAATATGGATGGTATTTTCTGTATGAGCTGTTATCACAACTACATCCATGACCATGAGGTCAATCACATCAGGGCAGTGTATAAATACATAGGAATTGATGAAGGATCCGCAATAAAACATGAACTAGTGTGAATAAAACTCAGTAAGGAATACTTTAGAAGATTTAAATTAATCCTGAGAACAGCATTGACATCTAGGAACAAGATCCAAGCTATAAATCAATTTGCTCTTCCTGTCCTAACTTACAGTTTTGGAGTGATTGACTGGTCCTGAAAATGTTGAATAGATTAGATATTAAAACAAGAAGGATGCTTCATGTTCACCAAATGATTTATAAAAATCTGTGTATACCAAGAGTATATATTCCCCTTTCCGAAGGTGGGATGGGCGTCCTTGAAATTGATTACATGTATAGATCTGCAATTGTGGGACTCCACACATATCTACTGACCTCACAAAATCCAAATGCAGTAAAAGTTTTGAAATATGTGGAGAATAAATCTAAGATGACTTCTCTGCTTAATTTAGCAGAAGCATATCAACGTCAAGCAGAAATGGAAATCAAACCAGAAGTAGATAAAAAACAGGCAGCAACTGAATGTGCTAAAAAACTAAAGAAAGAATATAAGGTGAATGACCAGATAAGAAGGCAAGAAATGTGGAAAAAACATAAATATAGTTGCAAGTATAGAAAACTTCTGGAAGAACCTCGTGTTGATCAGGAACAAATGCAGGAATGGTTAAGGAAAGGTGAATTCAAATGAAGAAATGAAGGGTTAATATTGGTGGCCCAAGATATTGGTCTACATATACGCTGGTTTACAAATTCCATTGAGCATTTGGGGAGAAACAGATAAATGTAGGTTTTGTAAAACCAAATTGAAAACAGTCACTCACCTTGTTGCTGGTTGCGACACACTAATGGCAGAAAGACTGTATGCTGAAAGGCATAATAATGTGGCAAGACTGTTGCAATGGGGATTGTGCAAATACTGTGCTATTGAAGTGGCTGAAAAACACTGGAAACATGAGCAATAAAGCATTATAGAAAATGATGAAGTTTATATCACATGGGATCACCCATTACCAGCAGTCCAAAAGAAAAATGCTAGAAAACCAGATATAGTGGTCCAAGAAAAGAAGACAAAAGTAGCATTGATCATTGAAATTGCCACACCCAGTGACTACAGTGCCTTGTGTATCTAGAGACACAAAATCATAAAATATCAGTATCTGCAGGCAGAAATGAGAGCAACGTGGAAGAAAGATACCCAGACAGTTCCAATAGTAGTAGGAGTAACAGGCCTTATAAAAAAGAATTTACAGTCATGTTTAGATATGTTACCAATACATGTAAGTCCATACAAACTGCAGAAGGAGTCATTACTGGACACATTGTGGGTGCTGCAAAGAGCACTTCTGGCTAATATCAAAGACTGAAACAATACTAATTTCATGAACTTTAATCGTACTTTGACTTAGGAATGGGGTCCATTCCTGTCATGGTATTAGAAATCCGAAAGATTTGGAGAAATTAAAAAGAGTGTGGACACATCCACCACTGGAGTAGTGGAAATAGTTCCACTACAGGACCAGGATCTGGCATAGTGGCAGTCATGTCAGGTAACATCTGATGATATACTGTCTTTTCAGTCTTGGGGAGGCTGATCCTCCTCCAGCAGACATTCCATAACAGTCTTGCATGGACCTATTAGTCAGTCTATGCAGTCTCATCCAGCGCAATGCATGACATTCAGCATTTCGACTATCTCTTCTGAAACTCTGATGGAACTTGTCTGTGCCTCCACAATGACCCTGTACATAAGATGAAAAGAAACCATAATAATTCCAAGTGGAATAGTTGGTTGAAAGTAGAATGTTTATTAGAAAAATATTAATTTAATGTTGATTCTTTTCTTAAAAAAACAAACTTATTCTAATACTTTAGAATTTTGATTGAATACGGACTTTTGTAAATAGTTATGTTTGAAGTTTAAATGTTATGTTTCTTTATTGTAATTGAGTAATACTTAATAATTTTAAAAATAAATATAAAAAAGAAAGGAAAATAGAAGAAATACAATAAATTATTACACTATGCTACAAGAACTTGAATAAAGCAACAACACATGCAAATAAAAATGCAAATAACCTTTAATGTATAACATACATATATATATATATATATATATATATATATATATATATATATATATATATATATATATAGGTATACCTGGAATGATCTAAACAACATTTGAGCAACAGTAAAATGATTGATGGAAAAATATCTAAAGTAAAAATATCTAAACTGAAAAACTCTGACAATAATGGAGTTATACTAAGAAAGGGTATATGCCCTTTCCCTACTGTGGTGGGATAAGGTGGTATAAATAATTAGCTGGGGGTTGTGGGGGGTGCAACCCTCACATGGGGGCTTGCTCCCTGCAAAAAAATTGAGAAAATATGGCGGTTCAACTGTGTCATATTTTTCAAATTTATATGTGGTTAGATGTCACATTTCTCAATATTTTTGCAGGCTGGCAAGCCCCTCTGCATCCCCCACACCCCCTGCTGATTATATATACCATCTCTGAGGTCACACAACAGTGAGGAAAGGTTATAAACCCTTTCTCAGCATAACTTCAATTTTATCAGTCTTTTGTGTTTATTTCTTTTTCAGTTTGGATATTTTTACTGTTAAATATTTTGCTGTCTATCATTTTACAGTTGATAAAATGTTGTTTAGATCATTTCAGATATTCACGCACACACACACACACACACATATATATATATATATATATATATATATATATATATATATATATATGTGTGTGTGTGTGTGTGTGTGTGTGTGTGTGTGTGTGTGTATATATATATATATATATATATATATATATATATATATATATATATATCTATCTATATATCTATATATCTATCTATATATATATATATATATATATATATATATATATATATATATATATATATTTATATCTATATATATATATATATCTAATATATATGTGTATATATATATATATATATATATATATCTTCTTCTTCTTCTTTCGGCTGTTCCCGTTAGGGGTCACCACAGCAGATCACCTGTTTCCATTTCTTCCTGTCCTCTGCATCTTGCTCTGTCACACCAACCACCTGCATGTCCTCTCTCACCACATCCATAAACCTTATCCTAGGCCTTCCTCTTTTCCTGTTACCTGGTAGCGTCATCCTTGGCATCTTTTTCCCAATATACTCAGCATCCCTCCTCAGCTCATGTCCAAACCAACATAATCGTGCCTCTCTGGCTTTGTCTCCAAACCTTCCAACCTGGGCTGACCCTCTAATATACTTATTCCTAATCCTGTCCATCCTCGTCACACCCAGTGCAAATCTTAACATCTTTAATTCTGCCACATCCACCTCAAACTCCTGCCTTTTTGTCAATGCCACTGTCTCCAACCCATATAGCATAGCTGGTCTCACTACCCTCTTGTAGACCTTCCCTTGCACTCTTACAGGTACTCATCTGTCACAAATCACTCCTGACACTCTTCTCCACCCACTTCATCCCGCCTGTACTCTCTTCTTCACCTCTCTTCCACACTCACCGTTACTCTGAACTATTGACCCCAAGTATTTAAACTCATCCACCTTCGCCACCTCTACTCCTTGCATCCTCACCATTCCTCTATCCTCCCTCTCATTCACACACATATATTCTGTCTTACTCCTGCTGACCTTCATTCCTATTCTCTCTAGACCATATCTCCATCTCTCCAGGGTCTCCTCCACCTGTTCCCTACTCTCACTACAGATCACAATGTCATCTGCAAACATCATAGTCCACGAGGACTCCTGTCTGATCTCGTCTGTCAACCTGTCCATCACCACTGCAAATAAGAAAGGGCTCAGAGCTGATCCTTGATGTAACCCCACCTCCACCTTAAATTCATCCGTCACTCCCACTGCAGACCTCACCGCTGTCACACTACCCTCATACATATCCTGTACCAGTCTTACATACTTCTCTGACACTCCTGACTTCCTCATACAATACCACAACTCCTCTCTAGGCACCCTGTCATATGCTTTTTCTAAATCTACAAAAACACAATGCAACTCCTTCTGACATTCTCTGTACTTTTCCATCAACACTCTCAGAGCAAACATTGCATCTGCAGTGCTCTTTCCCGGCATGAAACCATACTGCTGATCACTAATCATCACGTCCCTTCTTAACCTTGCTTCCACTACTCTTTCCCACAACTTCATACTGTGACTGATCAATTGAATTCCTCTGTAGTTACTACAGCCCTGCACATCACCCTTATTCTTAAAAATCGGTACCAAAACACTTTTTCTCCATTCCTCAGGCATCCTCCCACTTTCCAAGATTTCATTAAACAATCTGGTTAAAAACTCCACTGCCATTTCACCTAAACACCTCCATGCTTCCACAGGTATGTCATCTGGGCCAACAGCCTTTCCATTCTTCATTCTCTTCATAGCTATCCTTACTTCCTCCTTGATAATCCATTGTACTTCATGATTCACTATCCCTACATCATCCAACCTTCTCTCCCTCTCATTCTCTTCATTCATCAACCCCTCAAAGTACTCTTTCCATCTCCTCAACACACTCTCCTCACTTGTGAGTATGTTTCCCTCATTATCCTTTATCACCTTTACCTGCTGCACATCTTTCCTAGCTCGGTCCCTCTGTCTAGCCAATCGGTACAGGTCCTTTTCTCCCTCCTCAGTGTCCATCCTTTCATACAACTCTTCATATGCCTTATCCTTAGCCTTCGCCACCTCTCTCTTTGCCATGCACCTCATCTCCTTAGACTCCTGTCTACTTTCTTCATCTCTCTGACAATCCCACTTCTTTGCCAACCTCTTTCTCTGTATTCTCTCCTGTACTTCCTCATTCCACCACCATGTCTCCTTGTCGTCCTTCCTCTGTCCCGATGTGATATCAAGCACCTTTCTAGGCGTCTCCCTTACTAGCTCTGCTGTAGTTACCCAGCTATTTGGTAACTCTTCACTGCCACCCAGTGCCTGTCTTAACTCATCCCTGAACTCCACCTCACAATTACCCTTTTTCAGTTTCCACCATTTGATCCTTGGTGCTGCCCTCACACTCCTCCTCCTCCTCTTAATCACCAACGTCATCCTACAAACCACCATCCTATGCTGCCTAACTACAGTTTCTCCGGTCACCACTTTACAGTCTCCAATTTCCTTCAAACTGGCCCTCCTACATAAGATATAATCCACCTCTGTGCATCTTCCTCCACTCTTGTATGTCACCCTATGCTCCTCCCTCTTGTTAAAATACGTATTCACCACAGCCATGTCCATCCTTTTCGGAAAATCTACTACCATAAAACACTAAAGGCAAAAATGTCTTTTTGTCTTTTACGAAACATTTGAAATATTGGGACCTGCTGCAGTGAGTCCTGAAATACAGAGACTGAATGGGTGAAAGAACTGACTTACATATACTAAGTCTGAGATGCCATTTTTTGGAATATTCCCTTTTCTCCAAGGTATGACTATCATGGACTTGGTATATGTATGTTTAGGAGTGCAGCAAGGGCTTGATCCCCAGCAAAATGAAGTTTAAAGGATATGAGAGATTTTCAAGATTCACTCTTTCCTTGTGTTTTCAATCTTTTTTTTCATCTTGTCAGCACTTGCCGTTTTGAGAGCTGGTAATTCAGTAGGGAGCTCAAAAAATATGGCCATACAATGTAAAGGTGGTCATTGTACTTCAATGACAGATGTCCCTAGACACACAAATTGCAGTTCATAGAGGTTATATAAGCATAAAAATGTAAAACAACTTAAGAAAAACCTGATACCTTTAATAGTTATACAGATTTTAATTGCATACCTGGGGTATCACTAGTTTACATCTGTGGGTTGTCTTCCATCTCTGCCCCCACATCCATTACAGCACTGTGGAACTCTTCTGAGCTGCCTGGATTTCTTAATGTCAAACAGAACTCCTCTGTCTCAGTGAGTGGTGGTTTGGTAGGCGGATCACCCCAGAAGCTCTCTGTTCCACTGCTATAGACTTGGCTCTATCAATAGCCTACTTAATCATATCACTGCCCCTGTTTCTGATATTCTTGTATTTATAGCTCTGGCCACCCACAGCATCCACATCATCAACCACCTGCTACCAGACATAGTGAGAGAAGAACGTGTCATCTAAATGAGGCTCTAGGAGGCATGCCCCATGGAAACAGATGGTCTGAAGTATGACCTCAATATCAGCATCTGAGAATGGCAGTTTCTATAGGACTGATGTTTTCTTTTTTGATTGTGGTGTCATATCATTGTTGTAATGTAAATAAGAAAAAATGTCAGAAGCAAACAACATAACAAGGGGAGGGTAACAGATTGATCTAATACTGAGGAGAACAAAAACTCATTATGCAGGTATCACTGATTAAACAGTTAAAACATATCTGAAGTTTATTACTGCAAGACCTGTACATTTCCCATAAGCCCCCGCCCCCAGACACAAATGGGAATAACATTTTATTTATTTATTTAACATTTGTTAACCAGGAAAGTCCAACTTGGAACAAAGCCAATTTTCAGTAGAGGCCCGGGGAGAAATGCTCCAGATGCATGTCTTTCTAACATGGAAGGAAACCGGAGCACCCGGAGGAAACCCACATGAACACAGGGAGGACATGCAGACTCCACACAGAAGGCACCCCAGACGAGAATTGAACTGGAAAACCTCTTGCTGTGAGGCAACAATGCTACTGCTGCACCACTGTGCCATCCAATATGACCATACAACATATGACTACAGAATAGAATAAATAATGATAATGTCAGGGACATGTAGAAGAATGGTCAAATACATAAATACTGAAGAAACAGAACAGCATAAGCAGAGAACAGTTTCTTAATTTGTAATGATAACCCACATAAGATTCATGAGTCGGATGTATCAACATTCTCCAAATGTTGCCAGAAATCCATTATGAAGTAGTAAAAGACAATTGCAATAACAACTGTTAAGCAACAGTTAACAGTTAATGGTTAAGCAGGGTGGTGGTGCCTTAAGTGGCAGTGGCCTATTTGGCTCACATTGGTCATCTCGTTTTCTTGTAGAAGTTGCCTGTATGTGCCTGTTTTTATTGAAGTTGCTTGTGGCCAGGTGTGGAGCAGGTGTAGCTGTGGTGTCAGTGGTGGTGTCGATGGATCAGTTGGATCAGTGGACTGTTTGGCCTAGCTCAGGTAGCTTGGAGCAGCTGGAGTGGCTGGAGTAGTTGATCTGGTCATGGCTGTTTGGGCCTATATGTGGAGAGGTGCGCTAAGTGGAGTGGATGGTGGAGACCCAAGTGTCAGAAGATATCGGATGGTGTTGTGTTAGATCCGGATTTGATTTTGATAGAGAAAACTGGACCATTGCTGATGTGGCGACAAGGTGGGTGATGGAGTATATGGTGGACTGAGATCATGGAGGAAGATGGTGACTGTGATCATTGATCTGGACGAGGGTGGATCGTGGAGACACAATTGTCTGTTGGATGTGTCCTGATCCAGGTTTTTGATTATTGTTTTTTTGTTGGGTCAATAGAACTGGACTGAGATTTGCCAGTGTGGAATGGAGCTTCAGTTGGCCTGGACTCAGAGTTGTATGTGTATATTGTTTATGTGTTTATGTGCTTATGTTTTTTCTTTTTGTTGTTGTTGAAATGGTTCTGTGTTACATGTATCCATGAGCTTGAAGAAACGTAATTTTGCTCAGCTGTGCACTTTCTGGTTGTATGGTCTGAATGACAATACAGTTTTGCTTGACTTAACTATATGTTCATTATAAAATCACAGTTTTGTAAAGATAGCACTCCCTGCAACTTAAAGCATTTTAAATATAAATCTGTAAGCAGAGCTCATATAATATATTACACACCTTGAAAGATTTTCAGACAGTTCTCCAAAATGTATCAAAAGCACAACAATTCTAAGTCAGCACCAGTAGTTTTGTTTGGCAGCACTTGGGAAACCAAGCAGTGTTCCCTAGCATGATGAAAGCTCCATAGCCTTAGGTACTCCATATATGGTATAGATTAAGCACTCTGGGTACATTTAATATGTTTATAATAATGTGTCAACTTATTATCATTCCTGAATCACTCAGCAAGTATATGCAGCATAGAAAGGCAGAAAAAAATAATCAAACCTAGTGCAAAATGTAATACATTCATGGTACAAAGGGTTCACAATGAAGTAATGCCCACAAAAGGAAATCAGTCTTGTCTTGCAGACATTTTTTTGTAATCTGCCATACTTGACTATCATTACTGTCCCACCACCACATCCTATCAGCGATGACCTATACTGAATGACAGCTTACTTCCCACAGCAAAACCTCAAAATTTAATTTTGCACAAGTAAAGAATTAGCCACCAGATGCGTAAATGAGACTGGCTGTGGTGCACCATAGTCAGCAGCTTTGACAGTACTAAATGCAGAAAATACATTTATTCAACTTTCTCAGTATCTCAAAGTGTTAATGAGGTATGTTCTGATTAACAGTCAAAACAATGCAGAGTTTGAATCCACATTAGGGGTTGTTTACCTTTAGGGGGTCTTAATACATTTTTTTCTGTGCCTGAACCTGAACTACAATTGCAGTTTAAAATGTGAATTAAAAGGTGGATTCAGTGACCAGCTGTGTGAGTCTAAAGTCATTAAGGATTTCTAAGATATTGGTTTGATTAGCACCAAGAAGACTGATATTGAAGTCACCTAGTAGAATAACATTTTTTAGCATCTAGATCTAGGGATGTTATTTGTAACCAAATGGGAACACAAAAATGGAAGCTGACTAAGGTTAAAATGGCCTGCAAGGACATCTAGCCTAGTACTTACCTATAACCGATGGAAATTGCCCAGGATTTATAAATAAACAATTAAAGATCCATGAGATTTAGAGAAGGAGAGAAGGCTAACGGGCTCAGCAGACTGCAACAGAACAGAATGTCCCAGATGAGCAGCAGAAATAGGAGTAGAAGAGATAAGCAAGTAACGCAGCTGGGCAGGAAGAGTAGGACAACAAAGGAATGCAAACATGGATCTGGATACAATCATGGTAGGAGTAGAAGAGATAAGCAAGTAATGCAGCTGGGCAGGAAGATTAGGACAACAAAGGAATGCAAACATGGATCTGGATACAATCAAGGTAGGAGTAGAAGAGATAAGCAGGTAACGCAGCTGGGCGGGAAGATTAGGACAACAAAGGAATGCAAACATGGATTTGGATACAATCAAGGTAGGAGTAGAAGAGATAAGCAAGTAACACAGCTGGGCAGGAAGATTAGGACAACAAAGGAATGCAAACATGGATCTGGATACAATCAAGGTAGGAGTATAAGAGATAAGCAAGTAACGCAGCTGGGCAGGAAGATTAGGACAACAAAGGAATGCAAACATGGATCTGGATACAATCAAGGTAGGAGTATAAGAGATAAGCAAGTAACGCAGCTGGGCAGGAAGAGTAGGACAACAAAGGAATGCAAACATGGATCTGGATACAATCAAAGTAGGAGTAGAAGAGATAACCAAGTAACGCAGCTGGGCAGGAAGAGTAGGACAACAAAGGAATGCAAACACGGATCTGGATACAATCAAGGTAGGAGTAGAAGAGATAACCAAGTAACGCAGCTGGGCAGGAAGAGTAGGACAACAAAGGAATGCAAACATGGATCTGGATACAATCAACAGAGAGTATGATGAGAATGCAGGATTAAACAACTGCCTGGCTATTCAATCTGGCCTTATAAACATTGTTGGAAAAGTATATGCACAGCACTAAAAATGTTGAGAGAAAGGGTGCAGTGGACCAAGGGTAGAAAAAGAACAGAAAATGAGAGACAGTGAAAGTTATTATAATCATGAAGCTGGTTTCTTCTGAACCCAAAGTAAGAATGAAGGACGGTAAGGATCCATTTATGTTATTACTACTCATACATATAACAGAAAGAATCAGATTACCCTAATATAAATATGAGAATGGTTACATAGAACCCAAAGTTAGACTACATGACTGCAGCATAGCTTCCTTTGGTAACTCTAGCATCACTGCTGAGTACCATATAGATAACATTCCACTTAAATCTAATGCAGTCATGAGGAACATGAGTATACATGTTGATAACAGACTCTCCTTTAACTACTATGTCTCTGTGCTGGGAAGAAAATCCTTCCACCTTGCACAACATGCCCTTCATGGTACCTCCTCATAATTCGGAGAAGTTATAGTCCCATTTTATTCATTCTTTCTCAAGCACATAATCCAATATAATGCTCACATTGGCATATACTTTACAAAGTACCTAAACCATTCTGACAGACCTCAGTGGTTCCTCACTAAAAAGATCTCTGAACTCCGTAATCTTAGCTTGTTGATAAACTAAAACCCTGGTGCTCTTTTCAGTGTCATGCAGACTCCTAAGGAATTATCTCTGGTTATTCTTCTTTGCTATGAATGACTGAGCACTCTTTGGACTCCTTCACCTAAATGGGGCCAGTAGTAAAACAAACACCCATTCTAGTGACCTAAACCAATAAGACCACTTCAAGAATACCAGATGGCATAAAAAAAAAGAACACCAGATGGCAATGGAGATACGTAACCCAACTCAACCCCCATTTGTGGAATAAGTGCCCTTACTTCCATTTAAAACCAGTCTGGATGCCTAGATGGGTGATCACAAATTTTCACCAGGGATATGTGGAAAAATATTCTTAATGGGGGGACATTGTTAGTCTCCCACCAGTAATGGGTGGTGTGGTTTCTCCATTGTCTCATTGACTGTAAGCTTAGTAAGAACTCATGAACCTATAAGAATCCACTGATGGTATCATTACAGATAATATAACAAATATATTGAGTACAAGAGGGGAATGGGGGGTTGTAAGTAAATACACTTAATTACAGTACCATGCTGGATTGGGGGGTTGTAAGTAAATGCACTTAGATACAGTACCATGCTGTATTAAAAGGAGTTGTAAGCAAATACACTTATGTACAGCACCATGCTGTATTAAGGGGGGTTGTAAGCAAATGCACTTAGGTACAGTACCTTGCTGTATTAAGGGGAGTTGTAAGTAAATGCACTTTGGTACAGTAGCATGCTGTATTAAGGGGGGTTGTAAGCAAATGCACTTAGGTACAGTAGCATGCTGTATTAATGGGGTTGTAAGCAAATGCACTTAGGTACAGTACCATGCTGTATTAAGGAGGATAGTAAGCAAATGCACTTAGGTACAGTACCATGCTGTATTAAGGAGGATAGTAAGCAAATGCACTTAGGTACAGTACCTTGCTGTATTAAGGGGGGGTTGTAAGTACATGCACTTAAGTACAACACCATGCTGTATTAAGGGGGGTTGTAAGCAAATAGACTTAACTACAACACCATGCTGTATTAAGGGGGGTTGTAAGCAAATGCACTTAAGTACAGCACCATGCTATATTGGAAGGTTGTAAGCAAATACACTTAGGTACAGTACCATGCTATATTGGGAGGGTTGTAAGCAAATAGACTTAAGTACAGCACCATGCTGTATTGGGGGGTTGTAAGCAAATACACTTAAGTACAGCACCATGAACAAATCTTTTTGCAGAAATGGGGTGTTGCTATGGGAACCCCATGTGCTAATTCCTACGTAAATCTTGTCATGCATTTTTGGGAGTCTAATCATATGCACACTAGTTCCCATAATGGTAGAGTAAAGCTGTATCGACGATTTGTGGATAATGTTTTTATGTTTTGGGATGGGGACCAGTATTCTTTGCTTCAATTTGTTAATCAGTCAGAGCTGACTACTGATTTTTTGAAGTTTACTATTACTAGCTTTTATGAAAGGGTTGATTTTTTGGATGTTTCTATATATAAGACTCAGGCTGGAAATGTTAGTACTGCATTATTCAGAAAACCTTGTTGGCGGAATGGGCTTTTGAGTTATGATAGCATGCACCCCCCACCATATTTTTCCAAATATTGTTAAAAACCAAATATCTGCGGATTCATAGAGTATGTAAAGGGAGTATGACTCTTGATTCGGAGATGCAAAAAATGAAAAGCATGTTTTTAGATAGAGGTTACAAGAAGGACATGATACAAAGAGTCGAATAAAATATATTAACATATGATAATAATGTACAGTCTGAAGTTACAACAGTGTCCCTACCCAACAATAATGTACAGACACGAAATAAGAACTATCTTTCTTTTGCCACAAATTATACCAGTAATAATAAGGTGGTAGAAAATATTATCTCTAAACATTGGCTCCTTTTGGTTACTGATGATTCTACAGCCAGGATTATAGGTGAGACTCCACACTTTACATTTCGTAATAGTGCTAACTTAAAACAACTTTTGTGTAAAGATGTGAGAAATAAATATTGCATGGAAAGTAAAAGACTAGGTACCTATGCATGTAGGAAATGTAAGTTTTGTAATGTTTCATGTACTCAACACACATTTACTTGCCCAAATACCTCATTCAGATTTGAACCAAGGTTTTATGCTGACTGTGATACCAGTAATTTGGTATATTTGGCTACTTGTGACACATGCACTTGTTACTATGTGGGTAAAACCACTCAGAGGTTGAAGGAATGCAATGTATTAGTAAACATCTTTATGAAATACGTAAAAAGAATGATATGAATGCCCTGGCCAAGCATGTGATGATATTCCCAGAACATCGGTTTCTTTTTAGAGTCCTACAACCAGTGTATGCTAGTGTTAGAGGGGGTGATACCAACAATTTTCTTGAGCAAAAAGAACTTCACTGGATTTTGAGGTTTCAAGCACATAAACATCCAGGCCTAAATAACAGTGTCTGCATCAAGCCTGTATTAAAGGGATGCAGGCTGAAGAAAGTCTAAGTTTTGTGTTCTATATTTTTAAACTCTAATTGATTTTTATTGTTGTAGGTTGCCGATTGGTTGTTTCAGTATATTTAAACTGATGGTTTTTACTTGTTTTTAGAAGATCTGATGAAGCGTACTTGATACGCGAAAGTGCTTGTCTTATTTTATGATTTATGTTCTAATTAAAAGCTTTTAACGCAGTGGCTGTCCTACTGGTGTTTTGTGGAGTGGAGAGCTATGTATGGGACAGAATTTATTTTTTTGAGAGTGAGGAAAGGTGCAGACATACAGGACATACAAGACAGACAGGGGTGGTGATGGACTCAAAAGGTTGGAGGACACCTTGACTGCAGATAGGCATAGGACTTCTGAGGTACATCCTTGTCCAGCAAAAGAACAATGGGCATCTCACCTCTGAAGTGTCACCACTGTCTTCTGTCTCAAACACCCTGGACAGTGCCAGATGGTGCATTGATTTGGCTGTTGGGTTCAGGATTTATTCTGTTTTGCTGATGCAGGCACCAAGGAACCTCTCCATTATCTTTACTACTGCCCCTGTTAGTTCTTGATTGGGAACATAATTACTCTCTCCACTGGCACCACTCCCGATGGGTACCAGTACACCAGCCCCTGGCTCAGAGCTACCTAACATGGTTGGTGAAGGTAGTTCAAGAGATGCAGAAGCAATGCTTCCAGGTTGTGACCCAGAACTTCTGGGTGCCTGTGGTGCTGCCACCACAGCCAACTATTGAGGGGTGGCTGTCTGAGCCCCTGTGAGTGGTTTAGCTCCCTGTGCTGCTGCTCATTTATATTACTGCAGCATTACAGTCCAAATGTCATTAGATATATGGTGAGGGGGGGGATACAACATAGACAAAGTCATAAATGTTGTATAATATTTATTTATTTATTTATTTACATTTGTTAACTGGGAGTGTCCGACTGGACGTAGGTCCATTTTCAGCAGAGGCCCAGGGAGAAACGCTCCACAGTTAAAATAAACAGACAGTAGTTACATTGGATTACATAGCGATTAACAATTTAACATAGCAGTTAATTACAAACATATTTACAGATGAAGAACATAGAAATCAGTAGACAACTAGAATCTTTATCTGCGAAGTGCATAACAGACATTAACACATGTTACAATAAGAAGTTCCTTCTGTATAAAAAGTACTAGGCTTATGAGCATCTGAGCTTGCTATAATCAAGTTAGTTAGTGGGGTGGAAAGAAAGGTAGTGGTTGGATGGGGTGGGTGATATTAGAGTGGGAGTTGCAAGGGCATAGCCAGCATGTTTTTAGGTGCGCTTTTAGTAAAGTTTTGAAGTGGGTGCATGATGGTACGGAGGTAATTGTGAGTGGGAGAGAGTTCCATAATTTGGTTATGGCGCAAGAGAATAGTGCTTTACCAGCAGAGTTATTGGCTTTAGTGATCTGCAAGTGATTTTTGTTGCTGGATCTTAGTGGTCTGGTGGTGCGATAGGGTTGGAGTAGATTCTGGGGGGATGTGACATTTAGTGGATGGTTTACTAGTTTGTGGGCGAGTGATAGTTGATACCATTGAAGGAGGTGAAGGAGTTCAAGCCAGCCCAGTACAGCAAGTGAGAGACAGTGGTGACTACGGTAGGATGCCCCTGTGGCGAATTTGGCGATTTTGTTGTAGCAGGTCTCTAGCTTGTTTAGATCGCATTGCCTTAGGTTGGTATATATTGGAGAGGCATAAAGTAGGATGGAGATAAGGTGGGAATTTGCTATTGAAATCTTTGCTGCTTTCGTGATTCAAGAGATGCAGAAGCAATGCTTCCAGGTTGTGACCCAGAAGTGCTGGGTACCTGTGGTGCTGCCACTGCAGCCAACTATTGAGGGATGGCTTCATAACTGTAATATATCCTAGTCCATACATATTCCCACATAACTATTTAGATTTGTCATGTGTGTTAAAGCACACATTAATCTCATCAATATTATAAACATTATGTAAATATTTTGTTACTATTGCTTGTATGCTTTATGCATTATAGGATCATAGGATCATAGGAAGTTACTAGACTATTGGTCCTGAGGCCCTTACAAGACTAGCCAAGAATTTAGCCCATGTTCCAATAAGTCAACAGCCTATGCCACTTTCCAGCAGGGACACAGGTGGTATCTCAGGGGTGTATTTTCTGTTCTCCATCCAGTTATCCAGGTCGCACCTTAAAAAGTTTAATATAGTACACTGCTTTACATGGAGAGGAGTCTATTCCACAAAAGGGGGAGTCTCTGGGACACAAATCTGTCCTGCCAACAAGTTCTATTGATGTCACAGACCAGGTTCGGGTCACGCATGTGGGTTACTTTAGTGGATCTTGACATGTGGATATGCAGTAGTCCCATCAGGGTGGGATCTGAGATTGCTTTGTTTGGCAGACAGAGGTCACCTCTGAGGAGTCTGTAGAAGACTGAGTAGAGGGACAGGGCTTTTAGCTTATCTCTTATAACTCATAAAATGTCCATGAGAAATTAGTAAAATGTTATTCTAAGTTATTGCTGCAGAATATTGAACTTTTACATAATACAGATTTATTGTTTGCTTCTTAGATTTGAACCCACAAACATTTACATTGACGGAAACTTTGACTATTACAATGCTACAAGAGCTATTCAGGCAGGAATGCATGGTTTGCATATACAGAGTATGCATACTCATGCCTGCCCATACCTAGCAATTAAGGACCAATGCCCATTGAATTGTTAAAATGATTTCAAAAGCAGCGCTATTATGAAATGGCTATTATCCATACCTTAGCTATACTTACCCCCATTCCTCTTTCAGGTACTGTAGTCTCTCCTGATGTGCTTGTCTATTTCTTTCTATCTCTGCAGAAGTTGTAAAGAACAAAACATAATAAGTAATACATAAAAAATAAAATAATGCACACTTTTTTGTGTTGGCAAGTCATGGTACTGTACTGCCTGGTAATGGGCCACTACACTTACTCAACTCATGTAGGTCAGGGGTCCTAAACTATTCCTCCCATAAGCTAAGGAAGTCCTGTTTGCACCTTTTCAAGTCACTGTAATGGTGATGGCATTGTTTACCAGTACATGGGATGCCAGTTGCGCTAGTGAGAGCCTTAGCATATCTATTCCAAGCCTTAGCCTTGTACTGTGAACTGGTATAGTTTTCCTACAGCATTCATCAGATCTAACATGTGTTGTCTTGCAAACAATGAGAGACAAGCTAGACAACTTCACTTGCATGATGATAAGCCCAGAAATAATCTGGAATAAAATGTATGATTTCTTCAGTGTCTACTGCAAGACTTGGCCATGTTTGCATGTTTGCTGATCAGTGTATTTACACATGCTCTACAGCAACTCCAGTAACTGCTGGGTAATGTTGATATCTCAGTTACATTTCACATGATATATTATCATTGGAACATGAACACTGGAAGGAGTTCAATCCTTGAGTCTTGTGCCTTAGACCACTCAGCCATAATGACATGGACAAACATCTGCATGTTCACTGGGATGGTTAATAGCAGTCATTAGATGAACATTGTCACAGAACATATAATTTGAAAATTTCAATAATGTTGTTTTCAGTGTTGTTCTGATATAAACTTTGTTTAAGCACTGTATAATGACTTAGAGACACATAAAATGTTAAAAACTGTGAGTAATAGCACACAGGAATTGAACCCATGACAAAAAGAAACCTGAACTTCTTTATTCTGCGTACTGCCATAGGAGAATTGGCATTCACATACTGTAAGTTGAGGTATACAATTCTGAAAAAAATGGATCTAGACCTACTTCTGAAAGCCCTGTTACTATTGTACTTTAAGATCTTTCTTTATTGGAGTAGAACATTTAGCCAAATATATACTCCTGTGATAAAGTTTCCATTTCATTGATTGCTTAAATATCTACAATGCTAACTGATGCATGCTGAAGCCAAGCTTATTTGCATGGCTGATGCCAAAGTCTTACCACAAGCATGACTATTCTTTGAGATTTTGCCATAGGACATGATGTGCCAGTTCTTTACCATATTTCCTGCATAATTGCAGTGCTCCATGACGATTGTCATGCAAATTAGAAGGAAACACTTTTAGAATGCTGACTTTGTGTGAGAACCTGTTGTCTTCATTGACATCATGATGCATTTATAACACATATTGAGAAAGGGCCATGCAGATTTTACAGGACATGATGTTCTACACAGCATATATCAGTACAGTTTGCACTTGGGGTAATGAAAACTATATCTTACTGAAGCTATGATCATAAATGTTTGTCAATCTGTGTTGATGTGCTTGGATGGGATGTATTTCCCTAAACCATTAGATTGGTAATTGCAGTGCCTCATATTTTTGGACAAGTATTATTTGTAACATCATGCACATACAAGTATAGTTTTACTATAATCAGTGCTATGAGTACTGCAGATGACACATATCGCATTTATCTTGTTTAGCATTGATTATATACACATGTTGCAAAACACAGAAAAGATCACATGCAAATTTTGTATACTTTTGCCACTGCACATCATGGCTCAAACTTTTCATACTGCAGTTAATACAACTGTCCGCCTCACTGTGTACCATATTTGATATACAGATTATATTTCTGTACATTTACCAAAAGGATAACTCAGCAGATTTTGTGGCAGGTCAAAAAGTCATGTACTCAGCTATAAATGGGATTGGTACTTAAAATGGAGGGCAATGAAATCTCTATAAGAAATAGTGTGTGACTAAGAACAAGTGTTTACATTTGTAATGCAAGAGTGTACTGAATGATATGAAAATGTCATGACACTGAATCACAAAGTGACGTGGCAAACATTGAAACAGACTGTCATTTAAACACATGCATTCTGTAGCTATGACTGCTATGTGCTACCATTACCCCACTCTAATGTCACTAAATCTGAATATCAAATATGGTACACAGTGAGGCGGACAATCATATTAACTGCAGTATGAAAAGTATGAGCCATGATGTGCAGTGGCAAAAGTATACAAAATGTGCATGTGATCTTTTCTGTTAATATGTTGCTGGTATAACCTTAAAAATTATGATTAAATTTTGTATTTTCCATGCTAACAAACAAACAGATACCTCCCTACACAGAAGTATTAAAACAACAAAAATATAAAATAAAAACAGTATGCTTCACTCTCTTTGTAAATTGCATTCTGAGTATTTGCACTCATTGATATGACTCACACCTACATTTGCGGATGCTCTCAATAAAAATCTGCTCAAGCAACAAAGACTTCCAAAGCAGAAATGCAAGCAACCTCCACCCCCCAACACAACCCAAATGACACATAGCCCACAAACTCAGTGTGCCACTCAACCACAGCCCATAAGGCATAACAACGTACCAACACTCTAGTCATAGGTGACTCTATAGTCAGGCACACTAATGTTCCACTCACTAGGCTAAACAAGGAGAAAGTTATTGTCAGCTGCCTGTCAAGTGCCAGGATCTGCCACATAATGCACGCATGGAGGAGATCTCCAATCTTGCAGCCCAAGCAGGTAAGAACCTAGCCATGAGTAGCATCCTGCCATCTCCCAGAATGATACCACAGTACAAGGTCAAAATGATTGACTTCAACAATTGGCTAAGCTTCTGGTGTCATTCTAAGGGGATCCAGTATCTGTCTGCCTGGGATGACATGATCAACAGACCACAATGCTTTGCCAGAGATGGCCTGCACCTGTCATCCTTGGGATTCTGGATACTGGCTAAGGCTCTTGCCACCCCTATAGTGCCTTTTTTAGGCAAGGTTCAAATAACAAATTCACCACCATAACAGATACAAGCAAGCACAATCTGAGGATAATGCTACTCAATGCTAGAAGTCTAAACCTCAAAATGCATTAACTCGAGGCACTCTTTAAAATGGAGAACATCAACATCTCTGCAGTGACAGAGACCTGGTTCAAGGCTCCAGAGAGCACCCCTGCATTACCAGGCTATAATTCATACCGCACATTTCGGCCACCTAACCTGGACCGAAACACTAAAGGCAGAGGCGTGTCCATATTCATTAAGGATATCCACACCTCCAGGCTAGCTGCTTAGCATAATGCATCCGAGATTATCCAAGTGCAACTATCTCTGGGCAAGACCAAAATCCAAATTGTAACTTGCTACAGATCCCCCACCATGCCCCAGGATTCCCACTCCTCATTTCTTGATACACTGGAAAATATTAGGGTGCAACCCAACACCTTCATAATGGGTGATTTCAACTACCACACCATTAACTGGGAAAACTACTCATGTACCATCTCTTTTGCTCAACATTTTCTGGAATTCATAAATTCCAACTTATCCACACCCCCACCAAGGGCAGCAATGTCCTAGACCTGGTTATTACCAACATGGGCGACTGGTGTTCCACATCAGAGATCAATTCCTCGTTGGTCAGATCTGACCACAAGCTAATCACTCTTGGCATCAACATCCCACCCAAACCCCGCATTAGGGAAACCACCTTAACAAATTTCTCCAAAGCTAACTTCACGCTTCTTAAGACAGAAGTGGCAAACTTCACAACACCCATGCAGACGGACAATAGAGGTACGACTGCAGAATTCTACACAAATGCACTTTATAAGCACTTACACGAGTGCATGGATTATGCTATCCCTAACAGAACCAAGATGCTATCCTCCAAAAAAAGGAAGCCGATCTGGTGGTCTCCTGCCATAAACAAACTCTACAACAGTAGAAAGAAACTGTTGCAAAAAAGAGTAAAATCCCATGATTGGAGGACCTCCCTGGTCAGCCTCAGTAAGAAGCTGAGATCACTCATAAAATCCTCCAAAGCTAGTTATGAAAACAAAATCCCCACTGATTCTAAAGACAACCACAAAGCATTCTATAGCTATGTCAAGAATCTCAATGGCAACACTCAGATCTGCTCTGAGTTACAGCACAATGGCACTAAATATACAGAACCAACTGATATTGCCACCATCCTGGCAGATAGGTTTAGTGCTAACTTTACCCCTCACTCACCACCTAATGGGCCCATCTAGCAAGCCTGGTCTGCAAGGCCATGGAACATATCATCATGGAACTTATAAACAAAGACATTCGTAGTCTCCAAACTCTGGACCCCACCCAGTTCAGGTTTGTAAAAGGCAGATCATGTCTCCTAAACCTGATAGACTTCTTTGTAGCAGTCACCAAAGACGTAGACGAGGGTAAGGTGGTTCACACAGCCTATCTAGATCTCACCAAGGCTTTCGACACCATCCCCCACTCTGGAATTATAGATAAACTCACTAAACTAGGTATAAATCCCTATGTCACAAGATGGGTTGCCAACTGGCTCACTGACAGAACCCACACTGTGAAGGTAGAAGACTCCAAATTCGACTTCAAACCAGTGACAAGTGGAGTACCACAGACTAACACAGAAGGTCTTTGGCTAACAAAGTTCGCAGATGACTGCAAACTAGGAGCCATAATTGAAACTCTTAATGATGTGGACATCCTTCAAAAGGGCCTCACTGAGACAGATGCCTGGTGTCAAAGCCATGGCCTCAAGCTCAATGCCAAAAAATGCATTGTCATCCCCTTTGGTAAAAACTCTGTACCCATGAGCTACCACATAGGTGGTAGTTTACTTAACACTGAAAGTGTGATAAGAGACCCTGGGACACAGGTGGACAGTAGTCTCTCCTTTGATAATCACATAGCCACAGTAGTCAGGAAATCCCTCTACGTGGCACACCTCATCACAAAAGGTTTCTCATGAAGGAAAAAAGAGGTCATTGTTCCCCTTTACTCGTCACTCATTAGACCCATTATAGAGTACAATGCCCTTTTTGATATGTACCTCACAAGACATCTACAACAACTTGAAAGGCCACAGAAATATCTCACAAAGAGGATTACCGGCCTAAAACAGATGCCTTATGCAGACCGTCTCAAAAAACTCCAGCTTTACTCCGTCGCATATCGCCTAGTCAGACGTGATCTCTGCCTAACATACAAAGCTATGTCAAACCCAGAGCTGTTGGACATGCTCCACTTAAAGAAATCCCAATCCCTCTGAGCTACATGCTCTAGGGACCTAAACCTTGTCACCACAATAAACAGAACATAGTGGAGGGATAGATTCCTGTCCCAGAGACTTTCCATACTCTGGAACAAACTACCTATCTATATCAAACAAAGCTCCTCATTTGCACTCTTCAAGAAAAATCTTGATGATTAGATGGGAAATAGGAAATTCACCCTGGGGATTACCTCTGTGGCTCTGCTCGATGGGGGCAAAGGAAATTAATTTTTTTGGGTGGTGAAAGCCAGGATACCTTTTTGGTTAGGCTTATATAGGCCCTAGGGCCAATAGCCTAATACCTACCTATGAACCTATAAAACAGCATGTTGCTGGGAGCAACAGCTGATTGAGGAAAAGCTGCAAGCCTCACTGAATGTCTTCATTAAATAGTCTAGGCCCTTATAATGAAATCTATTTAGCAATTCAGTATTAGTCATGCAGCCCAGTGAATATTAACTCCAAGCTGCTCTGCAAGTTTTATGAATCCAGATCTTGTTTGAAATGCACAAAGTCACGAATGAGTACCATGTTAGCAATGTAACTTTGGTTAGAAAACTTGGCGTTGGGTATAGATTAGTGAACCAAAAATTATAAAGTGCACATTCAGTGGTGATCCACAAGGCAGTCTTGTGGGAAATACCTTGTTGATTTCATAGGAGGATCATAGGAGGTTATTAGGCTATTGACCCAGAGGTCATTTCAGGCCTACCCACTTCATCCCAATGTAATACCATAGATACTCTAGTCAATACCAGGATTGTATTTAATAATGACCGCCCATGTCTAGGAGGGTTGTGGGTGCTATCGCCAGTATGAATTTATGGTGTCCCATCCACTCATCTAGGTTCCATTTGAACAGTGTCATAGAGATGCTCTGTTCACATGAATTAGCAGCCTATTCCAAAGATGTGGCAGTCAATGTGAGATAAATCTGTCCCTCCAGTACATCCTATTCAAGTCGCAGGCCATATTTAGGTCCCTGGGTTACTCTGGTCATATTTGATTTATGGATGTGCAGCAAATTCATAAGGTTTGGGTTGGAGATTGCTCTGTAAGCCAGGCATAAGTTTCCACTCAGAAGTCTATACAATACAGAGTATAGTGACAGGGACATTAGTCAGTCTGTGTAAGGTACGTGCTGGAGTCCCTTGATCTTTTTTGTTAGAAACCTCTGAGGTCTCTCCAATTGCTGCAGGTGCTTTGTACGATACATGCCAAAAGGGGAATTATACTCAATTATTGGCTTGATTACTAATGAGTATAGAAGGGCTATAACCTCCTTTGCACTAGAGGCTATGCCTTTGCTAACCAAATGTGCTACATAGAAAGCCATCCTTACTACAGTAGACACATAGTGGTCAAAGTTAAGGCTGCAGTCTACTTGTGATTCCAGATCCCTTACCACTTTGCAGGTACATAGGGTATTGTTGTTAACTTGATAGTGTGAAGAGACATTGTTATGGAAAGGAAGGTTGGTGCATTTCTTTGCATTTAGTTTGAGAACTTGACTAAGACACCTGTCATTTGGTCTGTGTAAGACTCTGCTGAAGTATACTGACATCATTTGGGGATTCAGTAATTGCACCCAGTTTGCAGTTGTCCACAGACTTGTTCAGCCACAGCCCCTTAGTTTTGACCTGAACTTCTGAGAAGTATATACCAAATATTAGGGGACCTAGCAGTGACCATTGTGGTACCCTGTTGGTTGATGTGAAGTCACCCACTTTTATAGTGTGTGACTGGTTTGTGAGCCAGTTGGCAACCCATCTTACAGCAAAGGGGTTGGCATTCAGTTTGCTAAGTTTATTGGTAATGCCTGTGTGTAGGACTGTGTCAAAGGCTTTGGTCAAGTCGAGGTATGCTGTGTGCACAGATTTGCCCTCTTCAATGGCCCTGATTACATTTTTGAAGAAATCCACCAGGTTTAACAGGCAGAATCTGCCCTTGACAAAGCCAAATTGTGTTAAATTTGGGGTTTGGAGGTTGCCTATGTCTTTATTTATGAAGTCCATGATGATACGTTCCATGGCCTTACAGATGAGGCTGGTCAGACTTATGGGTTTATAATTCCCCAGGTCCCTGTTGCTAAGCCACCTTTGTGGAGGGAAATAACTGTTGCTGTTATTCCCCATAAGTCTAACCAGCCTCATCTGTAAGGCCTTGGAATGTATCATCATGGACCTCATAAATAAAGACATAGGCGACCTCCAAACACCGAATCTGACCTAGTATGTTTGTTCCTCTTGTTGGGGGTTGAACAATTTGTTCTAAAGCATTTGAATTGACAAAGTCAAGGAACTTTTGCAGTAGTGAGTTAGATAGAATAGGTGTCCCAGCTGATGGTGGGATAATTGAAACCCCCATGACCAGAGTGTTTGGCAATGTTTGGATTGACTCCAGTTTGGTAAAGTAAGCCTTGTGCGCATCATGATCCATGGAGGGGGATGTATAACTGACAATGACTTGAATGGGGGTCTTACCCACAGTAATCTGAACTTGGAGTAACTCCATGGAGTTGACCTGTCTAACTATTTGGGAGGTGAATTTATCTCTAATAAAGATAGAAACACCACATACTTTGGTTCTTACATGCTCGTTTTGTGGTCTGAAGGTGTGGAAGGCATTGTAGCCTTGCAAGGTCTGGGTACTCTGTGAGGCCTTGAACCAGGTTTCTGTGACTGCACAGACATCTACATCCTTCAGTGATTGGAGTACTTCCAGGGTGTGCAGTTTTTGGTTTAAGCTCCTAATGTTTAGTAGCATAATCCCTATTTTGTTATGATTGGCAAATTTCACATCAGCAATTTTGTTTTTTAAACCTTGCCTAAAAAGGCACTATGGGGTAGGCAAGAGCCTTTGCCAGCAGCCAAAAGTCTAGTGGTGCCAGGTGCAAACAGTGTGTGGCAAAGCAGCGAGGTTTGTCGATCATGTCTCTGTTTGGGGATTAAAGGAGGGTGGAGTGGAAATGCAATATGTAGATGTGATATTCCAGAGTGCGCTAATACTGTACAAATGTGTTATATAAAATATTGCATAAACTATAATGGCTACTTAAAAAGCCAGTTGTGAGATCTAGCTGAATCTCGAAGCCAGCATGAAAGCAACTCAAACTACAAGGCTCAGCTTCAAAATGACTTAAATATAAAAACTAGATTTGCCTTCTTTGATGAACTATATCACTGTTCATAGTGGTCAGCATAAACATTACAATTAGTCAACCTCGGCTGCTAAAGGCTCAGGAAGAAAGCAAAAAACAGCGAATGCAGTTGAAGGTTTCTAGAACCCTATGTCTGATACTATATAACTGAAAAACAGAGAGAGAGAGAGAGAGAGAGAATGAAAGGTGTATGTATGTATGTATGTGTGTATATATATATATATATATATATATATATATATATGTATATATATATATATATATATATATATATATATATATCGATATATAGATATGTATATATGTATACATAGAAAGAGAAAAACAGAAAAGAGAGAGAGAGATACAGCGAGATTTGTTTAACCAGGCAGATAGACTGATCCAGAAACCTTTTTTTCTTAACACTGAATCATTTTTTTAAATACATTTTTCAAAAAGAAATGAAAGTAACAGGCACAGAATATGAAGTGCAGCATTTTGTCACATTTATGAGCACACTGGTACCATAGAGGTCCCCTACCCTCAGAATCAACTCATATCAGATTTGCCAAAGATTGCAGGTCCTTGATGTCCCTACTTGACTTAGTCTTCATTCCCCACTGTAAAGCACTTCCTGATAGTTTACACTATTCTCTTCCTCTGGCCTACACAACCACTCCATCCAGCTTTTCTGCTTTGTCCACTTTCACAGTCTGCTTCCTCACCTTCCCTTCCTTTGCCTTATATCCCTTAGTCAGCCTCTAAATCTTTGTCTTTCATCTCTCAGTCCCCTTTCCATATTACCTAGCTCTCACCACTTGAAACAATCTCAGCATTATCATCATCACAATCCTATCAGCCACCCACTCTAACATATCTATCTACAAGTCCCACACCTCCTCCTCACCATTTGCTTCTTCCACCACATCTCCAACTCACACTCATACCCTCTGACCTTCCTGACAATCCTACCACATATGTTGTGGTCAATGTCTTCCTACTACCACTAGTGCAGCATTTGCATCTGCTACATGAATATTGGACCAATTCATAATAAGTCAGTGATCATCTGGACCACCCCAACTCACAGCTCATACCCTCCACTCTAGCTTTGTCTTCTCCCAGGTTTTTCCTCCTTAGCTTTCCCATCCTACAATGTTTGTGCTAAATTTCTATAATTCTGCAAAACTCAGTTTTACTTATGTTTTAGCCCCCCCCCACACCTATTTCTAACATGCTTTTCCTCTTTTTGCAAGTCTTCTTCCATGAACCCTTTCCTCATCCTTTGCCTCACCATCTCATATAATAGCCAGTCTTCACTCATCATTGTCAATATCTCTCTCTCTTGTGGCTTTAAAGCATTTAATTTCCTTATGACTTCTTTCCTATGCAGCTTTCACCCCCTCACATCCAACTTTATTCTAGTTCCTAACCTCCCTCCTCCATCACCCCCTTTTTTCTTTTTCCACCACAGTATCCCCTTGCTCAGCCTCACATCCAGCTTCATTCTGTTATATCCTAATTGCCCTCCTGCACCATCCCATTTTCCTTTCCTCTCCACTATCCTCCTCCTCCTCTATAAATTACCCCACCCTTCTCTCCACACACCTCCCTTCTCCTCTATTTACCACCTGCTCATTGATTCTGATTCAACCCTACCCAAGATGTACAGTACCTGTCCAGCCACCCCAGATTTACAGCACCTGCCCCAGTCCTTTCACATCTCCCCATCTCCTGACTATAGAACCCACCCTTACCTTCTCATCCACCAGTATATTCAAATTCATTCGAATTACACCACCATTTTCAAATCTGTCATCCCCTATCACCCCAAGTTTTTCTACCAACCAAAGTCTCTCTTTCCCTGCTCTAATCCTCCACCCTCCACACACACATACGTTCCATACATCCTTGACCATCACTTTGGCTATCAGTTCCTTGGGACAGCAGTACATTCACCAGGCACAACAACCAAGGCATCACCATCACCCTCATCATAAGTATTCTCCAAAAGTGAACTTTTCTGCCACTGCACCTGCCTAGTTCCCCTAGCTACTCCAGTACTCTCCTTTAAATTCCCTATCCTAATATGTTCAGCTGTTGGGAGTGCATTCATCCATAAGCATGTTGTCCCTCCCCTTATGCATGGAACTCTCTCCTTATTCCCCCTCAGTACCTTTGCAACTGGTACCATCACCGAATCATTTTGTGGAATTCCAGACATGATTCTTTATCAAACTTCCTAGAAACCTCTAAAATCTTCAGCAAATGTTTCTCCACATCTATCAATAGTAACATATTCACCAATATTAAAAGAAAAGGTTCATCTCACATAAGTTTTTCCAACTCTTCTATGAGCCTCCTTATTAGCACATCAATCACCAACATTGCAGAATAGATATGACACAGGTAATTAATACAGGTGACAGTGATAAATAATTTAGGTAAGAATGGGCTTCATTGCCCTGCCCCTCCCAATCTTTTTTCATCATCCAAGAAACACCATCACTCACTTCAGCCACATCATACAAATCTTTTCCTCCCCTCAATATACCTCTCTCCCAAATTTATACCTTCCAGCACTCCAAAGGGAAAGCCCTAATTCACTGAATCAAATGCCTTTTATGTCAACTAGAACCACCCACAATCTGCCACTACACCTTTCGACTTTCCACACATCCTACAAAACTCATCACTAACCAACAGTTCTTAGTCATAGATCCCCTTTAAAATCCCACCCTTGTTTCTCAATTGCCAAATCACATTTTCTTATAATATCATTCATTATTTTGTAAAACCCTTTGCATATATATTAATCAAATCTATATATGTGTGATTTGCAGTGTTTGTTTCTTCTTTTTGTGAGAATTTCCACCAATAGATTTCATTCCATGATGTGTTTTGGAGACAACCCCCCCATGTAACATATTTCCCTATTAATGTCTCCACCATTTCTTCTACAGTCTCGATACTCACCCATCCATCCATCCATCCATCCATCCATCCATCCATCCATCCATCCATCCATCCATCCATCCATCCATTTTCTAAACTGCTTGTCCTAATGAGAGTCACAATGACAACTTATTCCTAGCAACATTCTTCAGTCCATTTTGTGGAATCTTCAGAAATGTCAGGACACTAAGAGATAAAATTAATTCAATGTGTTCCTGGGTCTTCTCTGGGGCCTCTTCAAAGTTGCCCATACCTGGAATACCTCCTCATCTCCTGTTACAGGCATTCAGGTTGTATCACAAGTCATTCATACCACCTCAGCTGTCCTCTCTCAACAAAGAGTTCTCTAATGTCTTCCAGAATTGCTGAGTTCCGCATTATAACACAGGAAATGAGGCCTGCTACCCAGCAAAGGAATCTCTGTTGTTCATTCAGTCACTACCCAAATACATAATGCTGACTGGTAATCCAGGAGTATCATTCTGTGATTCAGTCCTTGCTTTATTACCACAGTCCAGTAAAACACATGCAGTACTGTCACCCCCTGGGTCTCTCGTTTGACAGTATCCTTATGCTGTTTACCTTTATATTTCAACAAGATCACAATGTACGTATCCTCCACCTAAGGTAGCTGCTTCCCTATCATGTGCAAAGGGCAATCCATTTTTTTCCAGGACGGAACCAAGATATTTGACTTGGAAGGGTTTTATTTTCAGCCATTTCATGCCCAGCAGTGAATCACTACAGTACATGCTGATGATCACAGACACTTTAAGTTAAGAGGAAATGTTATCTGCAAAAAAGAAAAATAAAACCCCCTGACATACCAAAACTGTATACTATATGGACCTTGACTGCACCTTGATATCCTGTCCATGAAAATCACATTTGCAAAAACAATACATAGCATAGGCAAACTCCAGCAATCACCTTGAATGTATGTGAGTTAACACCAAGAACACAGATATAGATATAGCTTTCAGTCATCCAATGCAGGGACAGAATGATGTTATGAGTTTACAAAATCAGTCTAAAATGTATCCTGTTATGTTGCTTTCACACTTTTCAAACACCTAAATGCAACTAGCACTTCCGTATTTTGCATGTCTTTTCCTCCTCCTGAAACACAGGTACTCTTATCATCTTCACTGCCTGCCTCCCACCCTAGCCCTTACCCACTATCGTCTGCTATCCTCCACAGCTGTATACAACTCCTGATAAAATTTCCTGAGACATTTCTTGGTTCTTTCTAATCTATATTATTTTCTTACTTCTTCCACAGTCCCTTCATTCCAAATTCCTCTATAGACACTTTGTTAATCCCAACCGACCATGTTTCACCCCTCCTCCTCCCCATCTCCAACTTGCCTTTTCCACTCTGCTTTATCTCCAGGTTCAGTTCCTGTGCTCACAGTCCTCCTCTCCCTGCACTACTACATTGTCTCAATTTTATTCTTAGTTCATTTTCAGACCTACATCTCCCCATCTCATTCTGGCTCTTCAGCTGACCAATCTATTCCATACACTTCAGCACTGTTTTAACACAACCTGCATTACCTTCACCCCCTCGCCATTCTCATCCGCACTCCTTTACCCAATTTTTATCAGCCCCCCCCCCCCATATTCTGCACACATCTTCACTTCAGTGGGAGTACACCAACAACCCAACAGAGAAAGAGAATTGACATGCTTGCAAGCACTTCACTATCTGCAGGTATGTGGCTCAAGTCTCATAAATTAGCATACCTTCTCAACCTCTTAGAGCAAGAAATCTGGATAAAACCATAAATAAAAGTGGAACAATGGCCCAAAACTAGGGACAATTTTTAAATATTGCTCTTACAAATTTAGAAAGTTGATAGAACAACAGGTTTTGCATTAGCATGAATTTTCAGAAGGGTATGAAGTCTGAAACCCAAATGTCTGCTATTATTTTCTAACGTCACTCTTTAATGATGCGCCACTAATTTGCCAGAAAAACTGCAATTTTATGAAAAATAGACCAAAAATATGAGGCAAAAATCCAGACATTTTGTGAAAATCTGTACAGTTGAGAGGTATGTATTAATTTGTTGATGTAGTGTTTGTGAATGACCTGGGGTAGGTCATTTGCAGTATACTCTCCATGGAGAGCACAGTTGCTATAAAGTGACATAAGACTGCATATCGGGCCTTATCCCCACAATGTCCCAGTCTCTATGTATTATGTAAGGCTTTGGTATGCAACCTTACCTTGTGGCACGCAGCGTTAATGAAAAGTAACCTTCAATTACATTAAAATTTTAAACATACAAGCATATTACCATGTTATAAATGATGCAGTTTCCACAGTGTAACACTTTTAGCAAATTTAGAAATTAGTTCTGAAGCAACTGATATTAAAAAAATCATTTAACAGTAAGCAGAAATGTGCATTATGCAATCATGTACAAGTTTCTGGTTGTAAAACTTTTCAGATTTTCTTGCTCCTCACTCCCCTAATGTGAATTATAACTCACTCACTGAGTAGTGCATTTTCATTTCTTACACACACACACACACACACACACACACACACACACACACACACACACACACACACATCTCTTAATCATCTCAAATCCTCTTTTTCAATCTCTTCCCTCAGTAATGCTACTATTTCACCTGACTCTCACACAAAGCTCCTAGCAGTAATTATCAATGACCAACTTAAATTTGACTTCCATGTACACCATTCTATAAATCCATTGGCAATTTCACTTTCCCAAGCTTTTCTCTTACCTAATCTCTTCTTCCAGAACAATGATCTGCAGAACGATTGGCAGTGGTGTTTTACAGTCTCGAGTTGCCAGTCCAGCACCCAACCTTCCACAGCTAGGATCAATTTAGAGTGTCCAATCCACCACCAGCATGTCTTTAGGATGTGGGAGGTAACAGGAGAAGAATCTATTGCCGTGAGGTGTCTATGCTAACCACTGCACCACAAGGGTCTATATTGTAACAGTGAATGCTTAAAATAGGAACACTGTATAATCAAGAAATAAAAATCACTGCTCCATAAAAAAGAAAAAGAAAACAAAAAAACAAACACAAAATAAAGTGGGGCTTATATATATATATATATATATATATATATATATATATATATATATATATATATCTACACACACACACACACACACACACACATATATATATATATATATATATATATATATATATATATATATGGGATCCTTACAGATCCCCAAATGCACTTTACACTGAAGCAGAAATCACCAAGCATACTTAACCGAAAGTGCTGTTCACCGAAGCAGCACTTTCGAATAAGT
Organism: Protopterus annectens; assembly: GCF_019279795.1. NCBI lineage: Eukaryota > Metazoa > Chordata > Ceratodontiformes > Protopteridae > Protopterus > Protopterus annectens. The sequence continues at coordinate 286,282,367 of NC_056735.1, read as the reverse complement.
AGGCTCGTTGTGCCAGTCATACTACAGTGCGGATAAGGGAAAATTCCCTTTTCCCCACTCTAGTGCAACCTTGGCAGGAGAATATTAAAGTAGGGGGGTTGGGGGGGGCTCAGCACCACCACTACTAAAGTAAATTGCGGTGGTGGTGTTGCGGTAGCATTGTTGCCTCACAGTAAGATGTTGTCCTGTTCGATTCTCAGCTAAAGCATCTTCTGTGTGGAGACATGCATGAATGGGCATACCTTCGTTGAAGGTTGTGCGTCAGGGCTGGTAACTCGGTACGTAAAAATCTACTGCCAATCATTAGCTGACCAGAGTTCCGCTGTGGCGACCCCTAACCGGGAAAAAAAGCCAAAAGATGCAACAACAACATTAGTATTTTTTGCATTATTTTTACAGCTTGAATAATCCAGTAATGGCATGCATTCTCAAACCTTTGCTTCTCTTAGTTACCCTTAAAAAAATGTCTCATCTTCTTTGCTTAATAATTCTGGACAAAGCCATACATAATGGTGGAGCAAAGGGCCAAAATGAGGTTCAATTTTTTTAGCACAGCTCCTATAAACTTAGAAAGTTGCTAGAATAACAGATTTTGCATTAGCATGAATTTTCAGAAAGATAACAGTCTGAAATTCAAGTGCCTGTCATTATTTAGTAACTGCAGTCTTCAATGATTTTCATGAAAAACACAAATTTTATGAGGAACAAATTGAAATATGAGACAAAAATGTGGACATTCTGTGAAATTCTGTACAGTTGTGAGGTATGCTTATAATTATTCAACATCATCTTTTCTGATTGCTGAACTTTATTTACCATCAGATACTTAGCTTCTGTTTTTCAGAAAATTAACAGTACTTAGTTTTTCCTGCGTGTGATATACTACAGTGTGTTCCATAGCAGAAATAAATATTCATACACCATTATGGTGACCTTGGCAGTTAAGCTTTTAATCTAAAGCACAACTGCTATTAATTTGCTAGAATTTAAATTCATTGTTGCAGATGAAATCATAATTTGAGTACTATATATTATCATATTAATCCAGGCACAAACTGGGATGAGATGTATACCATTTTGTTTTCAAAAATACAGGCACTTCATACAGTTTCAAAAGACGCAACCTAATGCAATAAGCTTGTGCTATATACATTTAAGATACCGGTCAGCTTGAACAGAACATACAGCTTTTGTATAACTCAAAGATTTAAAAAGGCTGTGTAAACTAGAAATGTAGCGTTCTTTTTGGCATTGTAAATTTAAATATAATTAAGGCATGCCATGCATTTTAACATAAAATCTGTTTCCTGTAAATTCAAATTCATTCCAGATTCTATTTGCCAGATTTGATACTCTGCTTACTATGAAAGAGTTCGATAAATGGAAACTGTTGCCCGCTCACATTTCAAGTTAATGGTTAACGTTTCATTTCTTAACATGTTCAAAGTAAATGCTGTAAGTGTTTTCATTACTTCTTGGTTTTCCTAATACTAGAAATGGATGCAGTAAATGGGCAACTGTTTTAAGAAAATTTATAAGCAGTCATCTTGTAATTTACCATTTCACAAGAGGCAAAGATTTTTGTTTGCAATATTTATTTCTAAGTGCTGCAAGTTGAATTTTAATAGTTCAGTTTTAGATGGCTTATTATTAACCAAACAAACTGCTGTAGATGGCCAAACTCTACTAAGTCACCCCAAATTAAAAAAACAAAAGGACCTAGAATAGGAAAATGCAATGATATCAAACTACTTGTGTTCAAAAGATTTCACTTTATAATCTCTAAATGCTAAAATATCGAATTTTAGTATTTCGAGACTATAAAGTCGAAAGTGCAGTTATGTGAAACTGCATAACATCGAATGCAGAAATGTTGAATCCACCACTGTGTTGTCACGTTCATTACTTACAGCGTGGTTTGTGGATTTAGCTGGGGATTCAGGTAAGTGGTGTTCTTGTTAGTGTATTGGGTAGGGGTTTTATTGTGTGTGTGTGTGTGTGTGTGTGTGTGTGTGTGTGTGTGTGTGTGTGTGTGTGTGTGTGTGTGTGTGTGTGTAGTGGTGAGTTTTATGTGTTTGTGTGTTTAGTGCAACCTCAGAGTTAGTATATATAAGTAGCGGGTGTGGGGGCACAGCCCCAAACATGGGGGTGTAGGGGGCTTGCGCCCCTGCTTATAGGTAGGGTAGGTGTGTTTGTTTGCTGTGTTGTGTTTGTGTGTGTTGTTTTGTTTGTTGCACTGTAATTAAGTAGGTGTGTGTGTGCTTGTTTGTGTGGTGGTGTGTGTATGTGAATGATAGCGATTTTGAATTTCACGGTTATGGGTGTCGGTTTTCTGGGCTTTCGGGTTTATAGTCTCGAGATTCTAAAATTCAGTATTTTAGCATTTTGAGATTATAAAGTGAATCCATAGGTATAGACATAGATATAGATACACACACACACACACACACACACACACACACACACACACGTGTGTGTGTGTGTGTGTGTGTGTGTGTGTGTGTGTGTGTGTGTGTGTGTGTGTGTGTGTGTGCACTCGCGCACGCACGCGTGTTCACATAGGTATGTATGTGCATGTCTGGGTGTGTATATGCCTGCATATGTGTCTAAATATAAATATGCATGCCTGTACATATACAGCGGAGAGTCGATTATCCGAACATCAATTATCTGAAATGTCAATTCTCCGTACACGGTCTTCCAAAATTTTGGGGTAGGAAAAATCATAAGGTCTGAATATGTAAATATTATACGTATTCACTTTTGTGTAATTTTTGAGCTTGTAGCCCTCTTGTGTGTGAAAAATATTCTTTATTTCCACTGGAATCACTGAATGGTTGAAAAGTATATTCTCTATATGCAGAAAAAAGATTTGAGAAGTTTTTATCTGGTTCAATTATATGTTTGATTATCTAAACTACCCTAGGTCTGAATTAGTTTGGATAATCAACTCTACTGTATATCTACAAATCTAACTATATCTATATGTATATATATATATATATATATATATATATATGTGTGTGTGTGTGTGTGTGTGTGTGTGTGTGTGCGCATGACTATGTGAACATATAAAAGTTTTGAGAACTGCCACAGTACATTAAGTCATCCTTAAGTATTTTAGTAGTAATCCTGCTGCATTTTATTTAATTCTTATTATTATTATATCTTATTTGCTTACTTTGATGACTTTTGCACATGCATAAAAAAATTCAGAGCTGGTGGCATGGGTTTAGTCATCTAGCAATTCAGAATACAGTTCATAGAGGTATATTTTTTACAGATAGTCTTGTTAGGCCATTGATTGATGCAAGAAGATGCCATTTCTGACAAAGTCCAATACCATTCATTCTCATTGTTAGTGACTATATGAGTAGGCTTGTTCGTTATGTTATACATGTAAGTGAAAGAAGCCTAATACTGTCACCTGGCTTGCAAGTCAATGCCAATGCCAGTGCATATAGGTTCATATATTCATTGGTACTTACTAGAATATTGATCTGTGAAAATTTTAAGAAGCCTATCTTTACATTCTCATGGTCATTTTTATAGATTCATAGGTGTATACTAGGCTAATGACTACTGGGACCTTAATACGTCTAGTTAATCATCCCAATTGTATCCCACATGTTTTTGTGCCTCAGAGATTATTTTAAGGGGTATATGTAAGCTAGGGCAAGATTTACATGCTAACTCTCCACATAAGAGACATAGGTGCTCGACCTGGGGTATATTTCGATTTCACATCTTCGGGTCTAGGCTTCTCTTGAATAGGGTTAGGAAAGAGCTCTGCTTTACATTGATGGGAAGCCTGTTCCAGAGATGGGGAATTCTCGGAGACACACACACGTCCATCCAACATGTCCTATTTATGTCAAAAACAAAGTTTAAATCCCTAGATTAAGTAATTCTGTTGCTATTCATTTTGCAGATATTCAAAAGGTCCATCAGAGTGGGCTTCAGGGATGCCTTGTGTGCCAAGTACAAATTGCCTCTCAACAGTCTGTAAGGAACAGATTAATGTAAAATAACACTTTAGTTAGCAAAAAATGAACAGATAACAGAAACAAATCAGACAGCTAGCTACAACAAGAAATTACAATGTGATTCCAAGACAAGACAAGCCAGTAATAAAGAATACACATTTGAAGGCAATTTCAATGCACTGCAGCTAGACCACAGAAAAGCAAATACACTTCACAGTGATAACATTTAAAAAATGCTATAAAATAAATTGAAAGTACAGTAGTAGTCTTCAGAACTAACTTAGAAAAGTGCAAAATTTTCAAAGTACTTATCTTAGTCTGGAAAACACCATAAGCAAGCCAAACACTCTGAGAACACATGTGAGGACACCAAGCATTTAAGCTCTATTGAACTGAGACATGAGCTGAGCAAATGAGCCAAATTTATAGACTCAAAGTAAAGAAACTAAACCAACTAAAAAGTCCTCTGGCCAATGAAACAATCTCATTTTACACCTCTCTGTGTGTTTCCCAACTCAGACAGACTAGGCTACCTTTCTACTGCCACTAGATTACAGTCCCAGCCTTCTTAATATAAAAAACACACTTCCGTTAGCCAAAAGTGAAAAGGTACCAGAAACAAATCAAAGAACTAGCTACAAGAAATTTCAAGTTGATTCAAAAGCAGACAAGCCAGCAAAAAGGGTATACACTTTAAAGCAACTTCAATGCACTCTAATAGTCTAAGGGGATGGCCTTCCCAATTTCCTCTGCCAATGCCCAGTAAGATGTGCAGATGACATAAGACTGGGGGGAGTGCCTAGAGCCAGCTATACAGGAGATGAGACTGGGAGGACCTTCCAAGGTCAGATATACAGTGGGAGAGGGCAGTTCAAAAGTTTCAAAGTTTAAAAGCACAACAGAGAAAGAGTGGGTAGTTGGGAAACAACATAACTGATTTAAATGGTAAGATAAGTGCAATAGTTTAAATGTACAAAGACTAAGATGGCTGACCGTTCATGTAATATAAAATACCTCGAAGCTGGAAATGGCTTAAAGTTCTAGCCAATAGTGCTTATTTTCACAGAACTGCAGACATTTCCCATAGCCACTGGTTTTAATTATAACAAGCTCTAGTTACAACTCACACAGCTGGCCAAAGTTTTTTTTTGTTTTGTTTTAAGTCAGAAAAGTGACTAAAACACAGAAGTAGATGAGCAATGCTGATAATCCACTTAAAAGCTGAGAAAAATAACAATGGATAATGTTTGCAAATTGACTAAAACCAGGGGAGTAGCATGGGGGGATGCTGGTAGGCTGAGAATTTGCAACACTAAAGGAAATAAGTCTTGTTCATTTAACTTTTTTATACTTCTTTTCAAAGAGATTGCCTAAACAAAGATAATGTACATGCCTTCTCATACTATCTTTGTTTAGACAAAGTGAAGCAGGCCAACCAGTAAATGCTGACTTTGCACAGTGTCTCTCAGAAACATTGTACTTTTATCTACTGCATGTGCCTACAGAATGTTGCTTATTTCGAGAAATCCATGGCAGGGAATGTATGTGTATGCCCTTAGCAAAAGCGGAGTCAATGGTATGTCTGTGAGCATGTATGACTTCTTCTGCTGAAGGATACTCCGTAAAATAAATGCTTAGTGTTTGAGATCCAGGTGCCACCAGATATCAATAAAGACAATTCTGAAATGCAGTACTTTAAAAAGTGGTGAAAACAACTAGCTACCTGGTGAGTGAGCTACAGATACATATCATCCCACATATTGCAGTGGTAACACTGTAACCTTCTCAGGCTTTTATGGCAAGGTATAACAATATCAGTACTGGTATCTATCACCACTACCATCACCACCACCATGAAAAGTGATCCTCAGGTAATGGAATGATCTCTTTTCAAATTAAGACTGGTATTTATAGGAATTCCTTAACTGTGGTGGTGGTGCTGCGGTAGCATTGTCGCCTCACAGTAAGATGTTGTCCTGTTCGATTCTCAGCTAAAGCGTCTTCTGTGTGGAGACATGCATGAATGGGCGTAACTTTGTTGAAGGTTGTGCGTCAGAGCTGACAACTCAGCACGTAAAAATCTACTGCCAATTATTAGCAGACCGGAGTTCCGCTGTGGCGACCCCTAACCGGGAAAAGCCGAAAGACACAACAACATTTACAGGAATTCCTTATTAGTAGCTGACATAAAATTACCACTGTCTCATTCACATAGAAGTCCTGTCTGATGCAGGTTTTCACCACTACTGTAAACATGGATACCACCACAAAGGTTATTCTGATGGCAATGTGCTGCAGTTAAAGCAGTTCAGCTATCTGAATTTGCACTCCAATCACCTTAACACATCCATAAAGTACTATAATAAATAATGCCTTGCTGCAAAGAAACATGCTTTGTCACCACACCAATACAGAAAGGTAGAGTATGGAGCACAAAGTTTTCCCCATCCACTCGAGATGAACTATTTTGTAGTTTAAGGCTGCTGCATCTCCAACCAGGTCCTCAATACATTCGGGTTATTGCAATGGGTTGAAACCCAGCAACAGAACCATAGCAGATTGCCCATAAGAAAGCACAAAAATCCCAGCAAATCCATCCCAATGACACCACTTTCTATTCCTCTAAAGAATGTGTCCAAAATGTCTAGCAGAAAATGCATCAGGTGCAACTCCAGCAGTCAGACTGTCTAAAGCTAGTGTCCAAGTATGTCTGACCAGCTGAATGTTAGTGGCTGGTCAGTCCAATCCAGTCAAGTTGTCAGGACAATCCAGCACGGACTGTAAGATGATGTCCACTATTTCACTTTGAACCCAGGGTGGAACAAGCAGAGCAGTGGTTCATTAGGGGGTATACAGTTATGGAAGATTGCATCATCCAGTACACAGTAGAGTTACTTAAGCACTTCAAAGAGTAATCATACCACCATCCTGTTTAAAGATAATGCATAACTACCCAACACAGCAACTCTTTTTTACTGATTTATTTGTTCTCTACCCAATTAACATCCTTTTTAATATTAGAAGCTGCATTCTGTTATTCGTCATACTGTACAGTAACAATTACTTTTTTCTTATACTATAGCTACTAGAATATATTCTGCACCTGAAAAGAAGCCTTCCATGTGGGAGGAAGAATGAAAAAATGACCTGGTGTTCAGATAAGGTAAGATGCAGAGGTGTAGCTAAGATAGGGGCAGCCACCCCAGGTACAAAGTGTTAGGTGATGCAATCAGCAGATCTCTCTTGGTCTTTAGTGCATACCAGCATTTAGAAATAAATGCCAGTATTGTATCTGCGGTCAGAACTTAAGAGCTGTAGCATTCTATGTGAGGCATACACTGCAGCAGCTGCTTGCTACAAATGTTAAAAAAAAAAAACTTTTTTAAGGTGGGGGCGATAATTCAGGGGTCAGTACTTGGCAGAAAAATAGCTAGGCACACCTGTGACTGCAGTGCAGCATAAATGGGTGTGTGTAGGGAGGGGTGCACTCCAGTGTATGACATCTTTCAGCTGAGATATCAAATCAGTGTTGAATCTGTCTGAGTTAGTGGTAGCTTAGCTTAGGTGGATTTAAAAGATCCCACAGCACTTATCCAAAAGAGAAGAAATAGTTAAAATGTACCTTTAAAAAGTATATACAATAAAAACACTCTACATGCAGCACACAAAAACAAAACATAAGTAGATATATACATTTACAAAACCAACAAAAAGCAGCAATGCATCTTAAAATGGTACAAAATGTTACAGCCCAAATCCCATCACCCCCTAAGCTTTAATTCCACAATGTCTACTTTAACTTCTCCATTACAGTAGCATTATTCTAAGTTTTATCAAATAAAACCTCCCTGCTTCTGACTGTCCAATTTTAATGAATCATATATATATGGCTGCACATTAATATATGTATCTGCAGCCATGCAAGGTTTTGCCAGTGCATGTATGCCTGCATCCATATACTTTCTTTCATAAACACACACACACACACACACACACACACACACACACACATATGTATATATATATATATTCTTTCCTTGCATTTTTCGAATGTTGCTTTTATTGTTATGGGTGGTTGAGATTGCTGACATCTAGATAGTGGAAAGTCCGATATGTCAAAGTGCTGTTTCTTTGAAACAGGGTAATTGGGATTGGGTGGGGGTTACAGTGTCTGTGAAAAAACCTTAACTTCACCACACGAAGGGTGAAGATAAAAACCAAGCCAAACACCAAAAACAAAAAAATGAAGGGTACACCACACTGGTGGTCAAGTAAAAACACTGCTTTAATACACCAATGGTAGACTAAGCGCTTTCACCTGTCAATCTTAGGCTTCATCAGTGTCACCATAGTAAAACATCACTTCCTTTATATAGTAAAAATCCAATGACATCACAAATAGTTGACTGCTACCTAAGTTAAAACCAGTTAATAGACAAACATAATAAATTATAAAACCATGTATACCCCAAAAAATTGAAACAAATCCATGAATAAATCAAAAAACTTATATCATAACATGTACATAAGTAACAAAGATAGTTGTGTTTTAACCATAGTATAGGCTCTATATAATCACGGATCTCTGTTTCAACAAGGGGGCAATAGAAATGTTTTCATTAATGCCTGGTAAATTTTTGGCATTTAATCTCAATTGCCACCTAGTTTCACACAATTCCAAGTTGATTTTAATATTGCCCCCTCTTTCATTCAATTCAACCCTATCAATGATAAAAAAACAAAAATCTTTTAAAATTAGGACAGACTACAGAATGTTTATAAAGTGCACTACTCACTTTCCTATTCTTGATGTCCCTCACATGCTTGGCAATTCTGTCCCTTAATTTATGTATAGTTTTTCCAATGTAAAATGCCGAGCATGTGCTACAGGTTGCTATATACACAATATTTGTTGTAGTACAAGTGCCCCAGCCAGGGCATTCCAAGGTTTGGTAATAGCTCTCTACTGCCACTTATGGGTCATCATTAATATAGTTACAGTAGTTGCAACAACCACATTTATACATTCGAGACCTATAAGTGCCTTTTGGTCTCATCCCATTCTGCTCTAAAATATTTTTTAAGTTCCTGCCTCTACTGTATACAATTTTAGGTTTATCCCCCAACCTGTGCTTAAGTTCCATATCAAAACTTTTATCCCATGAAGAATTCAAGATAGTTAAATATTGAGAACAATACTGGTTCTAGTTCAACGCCATCACACTGTTCCCTGTAGCAGGTACTGTCATAGCCTTAGTAGGGACAATCCCAGCCCCTTAAAATAGGGCAAAAAACGTAAATTTTTATATATATATATATATATATATATATATATATATATATATATATATATATATATATATATATATATATATATATATATATATATATATATATATATATATATATATATATATATATCTTTCTTAATCTATAACAACATTTTAAGGGGGTATCCTCTATTCATAAACATCCTAATAAGTGTGTATATTTCACTCTTAAAGTCATTATCATCACTAACCAACCTAGATAGTCTACACATTTGACCTTTCACCCCCCCCGTTTCTGATGGGGGGGGTGACAACTGTGATAGTGTAGTAACCCATTTGAGTGTGTTAGTTTCCTAAAAATAGCAGAAGTCAACTTTCCTTCCCTTTTCCTGAGAAGTATATCCAAGTAATCAATCTCATCACTGTTGAATCTATGGATGAAGGACAAGAAGCCTGTACTGCTGTTTAAAAAATATACAAACTCCTCAATTTCTGTCTCTGTCCCTGTCCACAGGACTAGTATATCATCAAATAATCTTAGATATTTAATGATTTTGGGCATAAACCTGGACTTAAATATTGTTTCCTTCTCCCATTCTAGTAAAACCACATTTGCAAACACAGGGGCACATTTCGCCCCCGTTGCAACAGTTGTAATTTGACAGTAATATTCACCTTCAAAGAATAGTAAATTATTTTTTAAAACAATTTTCATCAAACTAGTTAAAAAATTAACTCTCTCACTAGGTATAAAACCAGCCATAAAAAGACATTCTTCAAAGGCCTTAGTGCCGTCACCATGAGGAATCTCAGAGAAGAGGTTGACCACATCTGTGGTCAAAAAAATCACATTATCAATGGAAACCACATCTCGTAACATCTCAAGGCAATGTCAGGAGTCCCTCAAAATGTGGCCACTAGTGGCAATAATAGGTTTAGTGTGGTGGTCAATAAAGGCAGCTAATGGTTCCATCTTGGAGCCCCTAGCTGCCACGATAGATCAAAATGGTGGGTCATGCACACACTTATGAATTTTGGGAATGCCAAATATCACAGGAATAATTGGATCATCCACAGACAAAAATTCAAGCTCAATTCTATTAATAACATCCTGTGAAAGGGCGTCAAACAACTCAATGTCAATCTTTGAATAAGCGTAATTGATCTCATTACGAGAAACTCTGGAATAGGTGGTTGGGTCGGTGAGAATCACAAACATCCTTGAACTATAATCAAGATTTGACATCACCACCACCCCATTATCAGGTTTCATAAATCTAAACTTTCTGTCCTTTTTCATCTCATGTAATGCTTCCCTTTCATTCTTACTAAGGTTGTCAATATAAAACACGTTCTTATTTATCTGTTTCCTGAATTCTGTCTCATGTAAGGACTCAAAAAACATCACTTTCTTATGGTATGAGGGAATAAAAGTACTAGTCCTTTTTAAACTCATTGCAAAATTCATATCCTCCTGTAAGAATAACGGTTTCAAATTTAATTGTTGTGTATACAGTCTGAAATTCAATAACAAAGAGGCAATATCAGTTCTGTAATGTGGAACAAACGAAAAACCTTTACTCAACAATTCACAGTGTGTAGGAGTAAATGCCAAATTAGTGAAATTGCACACTGTTAAGTCACCATTTCTGAGAATCTCAACACTTTCTTAATATTCACATCCTATTTCTTTAGTTGCAAGTACATTGTCAGAAATGTTGGCAAGCTCTAATAATGGTAATTCTGTCTCCCTCTCCCCCTCCAACCCCTCTGGTTGTATGATTATCGGTTCCGATATGCAAAGCCATTCTGGTCGGCCTGATTCTTCAGGCACTCTGATCTTCTCAACTCTGGGGGGGGGGGGTTCTAAAAAAACTTCATCTCTAACCTCACGACTGTTTCCCACTTTGGTACTGTTATTAACAGACACGTTCATATTAGTATTAACAACCTTGTTTGAATTGTGAAAATTGTTACCTACATTTTCATTAAGCAGAACAACATCACTACCTTTATCATATACATTATTAGTGTATACATTCTCAGTAGCATAATCCCTCATATCATGTTTTAATTTCGACTGCTTTTTCCCCATGTTGTCTTTAACATTCTTCTCCATGTCAACCAAAATCTTATTGTATTTATCCTTGTAGTCAAAAAAACAACAATTCACTGGTAATGCTAGAGTTAAAAGTCACAATGTCTTTCCTGAGACTTTGCAATTTAATATCATTGTCTTTGACAATGATGCACATTACCTCATGTCCCGTGTTGTTATACAATTCTACTAGTTCTTTGTAAGATGACGAACCATCCAAAATCCCATTTGGCAGCTTCCACAAATGAAATCCCTTCGGGACCTGCTTTAATTTCAGAGACCCAGTAAAAATGCATTGTCGAGTTGTAAACCTTGGTATTTCCAACACGGTCTTTCAAAAGAAGCCAACTGTGTGGTGTACCCTTCATTTTTTTGTTTTTGGTGTTTGGTATATGTGTCTGTGTTTGGGTGTTATGGTGTATAAGTATTGTGCGTTTGTGTGAGAGTATGTGTATTTTAGATTTAGGTTTGGGGTTAGGTAAGGTGTTAGATTTCATGTTTGTAGTGCGAGCTGGTGCATGTTTGCACATATGAGTGTTCCTTGTGTAGTGACAGTGTTACAGGAAGGCTTTTTAAAGGTACAGTATGGTGTTAGGATTAGCATGTATTTCTAAGGTGAAGCTGGGGGTCTTTGTCCCCCTGCTCACCTCAGTAATGCATATTAACCTTAACCCTAACCCTGACCCCACCCCAACCTTAATCCCACACTGTAGCTTTAAAAAACGCTTCCCATAACACTGCCACTATATTCTGGCAAACTGAAAGTAAATGTTATGAGGGGGATGGTTAGATTGGGAAAGAATTTGTTTTCCTTTTTCGATATTTCACAGGTTCGATGTTTAAGTGATTCAGTCCTATGTATGGTTGATCTGATTTTTCTCTGTGTGTTTTGTTCAACATTAAATAAGTTCAAGGGAATTATTTATATATATATATATATATATATATATATATATATAAATTCAATTTTGTTTCATCAGAAGTTCATATCATCAACAAACAAAAATGGTGTTGTGTTTTACCAAAAACTCATTTTGTCTACATTACTTTTCATCAGATCATATTTTATTGAAAATTTCATATACCCTAAATATAACTCAAAAGCTTCTTTTGTGGGGGGTCAAGCCGCGTGCATCCCCACACCCCCTAACAAATATATATATATATATATATATATATATATATATATATATATATATATATATATATATTAACTTCACCACAGAATCACTGCTGGTGCACATATGTAAACTTCTAGGAATGGTAGCACAACATAAGCATGGTACAAATAATGATCAGCTCTAATTTACACTGTAATTCATATGTTTCAAAACCACACCAGCAATCATTTTCTATACCATTAAAAACATTTTAATGAAATACATTTTGATGAAATGTAGTATAGATGAAATGAGTACAAAATGAACCTTAAATGAATAAATACATACATATATATATATATATATATATATATATATATATATATATATAATTATCTAAGTTTAAGTCAACCCTCACATTCGTCAACATCTAGAAATGGAATCCACACATACTGAAAGCGCAAATATTGATGCAATACTGTGCATGCACCAAAAAATAAAGTTGGAACATCTAAAAGCCCACACTCCCTGCTAATCATCTCACTCTCTCTCTCTCTCTCTCTCTCTGTATACACACACACACACACACACACACACACACACACACACACACACACACACACACACGCGCACACACACGCATGCACACACACGCACACGTACGTACATTAACTGAGAGATCGCACAAAATCAGAGAAAGGGAATATTCCCAAGACCCAAGAATTGTGCGATCTCAGACACCTATCAATCATTTGTTTAGCTGACCAAAAGCAGACAACTGTCAATCAAACCATCTACAAACGTAAATATATATATATATATATATATATATATATATATATATGGATTCATGTTGATACAACAAAGGTAGTTCTGTTGCCCACAAATTGAAAGAAAATGTTTAGCCAAAATCATTTTTGGCAAAAATTTAAAAATTTTTTTTTTTTTACAGATGGTCAAGCCCCCCCCCCCATGCACTTTCCATGTGGGAGACATCCCCCACACAACCAAACTTAAATGTACCTACTCCAAGGTTGTGAAGGAAAGGAAAATGAAATCCTCCACTATCACCGAAAGTGCTTTCAGCTAAACCTTTTCAGCCTAATTTTGCTCAACCAAACAAGTATTGTTAGAATGATGCGTTCCCTCTCTCTCTCTCTCTCTCTCTATATATATATATATATATATATATATATATATATATATATACATACACACACACACACACACACACACACATATATATATATATATATATATATATATATATATATATATATATATATAGTTATGTGAGTCCTGGCGTAAATCAAAATTACTGATGGTTGACATGCGTATTGTATTCTCAACCCACATTGGCTGAGATATTAAGATGGTCAACAGCTGTGCGAGATCAACAGTTGCCATGGCTGTGGGATATGCCCTTTCTCCAAGTATTGTGTGATCTTGAAGTAAATATATGTAAATAACAGGGGGAATTGGGAGGTGCAGGTGGGTTGCCCCCTTCAAAAAATACTTTACTTTTTTTACGTGCTCTGATGATTCACTTCAGAGCATGCCCTATAGCACGTCAATGTGTTTTTGTTGACATTAGTGTGTTGGTGTTGGCGTTGCTGTTGGTAGGCTGCTGTGTTGCAGTGGTTAGCATTATCACCTCATAGCAAGAGGTTCTCTGGTTCAATTCTTGGCTGGAGTGCCTTCTGTGCGGATTCTGCATGTCCTCCCCACGGTTTAGTAAATGTTAAAGACATGCAGGTAGGTGCATGCATGTGTGTGTTCCTTCTTTGAAGGTTGGGCACCAGGCTGGCAGCTCAACACTGTAAAAATCCACTGCCAATCATTAGCGGACCAGTGATCTGCTGTGGTGACCCCTAACCAGGAAAAGCCAAAAGACTTTTTTAGTGTGTTGGTTTTGGTATAAAGCATGTCGACATTTCCATGTGCAGTGTATTAGTAGTAGATCCATATATTTGTCTACAGTCATGTATGGAATGACCGGTATGTAAATATTCCCATATCAGTATATTCATATATGTCCAAATGGGTTGTGTGACTGGCTTCCACATACTATGTTTGGCTCGGGAAACACCAATTTCGATATAAAGGGTAGATATACATAGAGTCTTCTGTCAATGGTTTTCAACATTATATTGTAGGTAACTGTGTATGTCCAGTTATAGTGCTTCCTTACCGGTTTTTAACCCTTCCCCTGCTTGTCTCAGTATACCAACATACATATCAAAGCTATACATGCAAGCTTTCTGGACAGTGTAACACTTGTTCATAAAGCATTGATTTATATTTTTTGTGCATTAGAATCATGTGCCAAGGTTAGAGACTACAAATGTTAGGCCATACTTCTTAAACATCCAGATTTTTGCTTCATATTTTTGGTCTGTTTCTCATAAAATCGTGGTTTTCTGACAAATTATTCAGAATTGAAGTCAGAAAATAATTACAGACATTTAATTTCAGACTTCATATGTGCCAGAAAATCTATGTTAATACAAAACCTTTTATTTTATCAACTTTCTAAGTTTGTAAGAACAATATTTAAAATTTGCCCCTATTTTTGATCTTCCACCCACATTATTTATGGCTTTGTCTAGATTTCGTGCTCTAAGAGATTGAGAGGTAGGTGTTAGGCTATATTTTATCATATAAATTCATTGACATATGTCAGACTGTACGAAGTGTTTTCAACTCTTACTTAGAAATGCAAATGTCGATATTTGTGTCATGTACTCCTCTGTTTATCATTTACTTGATCAGGCTATAATGATGAATGGTTGTCACTACAAGGGTAGCTTTTATTACTTTCCTAGGAATCCTTTGAGACATAAGCAATGGAAAACAACAATGAGATACAGTAGGTGGGAGCCCAGCAAACACAGCGTGCTTTGCAGGAAGGACTGCACATCAATAAATCTGCTGTCACTAACAGCCTAATTAAGTTGAAAAGTTATAAGCGAGGACAATGATCTCTTCATGTGGATGCCATTCCATTGCTTTTTGTGCACATGCTTGTACCCACTGAAAGGAGAAGTAGCACAACTGAAAAGTGATGACATCACAAGCCATGAGTACTTGATGATGTAAAAGTCACCTGATGATGTAAAAGTCTTATTGCAAACTGTGCGATTGAGTAATTTCAATATCATTATTTTGCAGCGGCTCTGTCTATAGTATGTCACACCTGATTGACAGGTTATCTGCTATCAGTCTACATTTCATTGACCTGCACCACTCAGAGGGTGCTTAAAAGAAGGAAGAGATGTGAAAGATCAAGAAAATGAGATTCTTGGGCTGGTCTAACTGCCAGACTCAAGGTTAACCCTCACAGACCTGCACTTCCCTCTATGCTACTGGCAAATTTTCACTCCCTGGATAATAAGCTGGACCACTTAAGGCTGGAGCTCTCCACACAAAGTAAGGTGGGAAACAGTTGTTTACTTGTGTTCACAGAGATGTGAATATACGTGTATGGGATGCTACTATTTTGAGCTGACAGGAACCAGTTCCTCAGAGGCAAATCTCGAGGTGGCGGTGTATGTATTTACATAAACAACAACAGGTGTACCAGCTGCGAGCTGGTTACTACCCACTGTTTGGAGAACATTGAGTTCATGTAACTTAAATGTAGACCCAGACCCTTAGACTTTCCAAGAGAGTTTAGTGGTGTGAGCATCACAGTTGTTTACATCCCTCCGAGTGCCAACACCAATGAGGCACTGGGCACACTCCACTAGTCCATAAAGGAAATGCAGAACAGGAATCCAGAGTTTGCTTACATAATAGCAGGTGACCTCTAGCAAGCCAACCTGAAGTTGGTACTACAACACTATCACCAGCATGTGAACTTCGCAACAAGGTGGGAGAACATACTGGACAAGGTCTTCACCAGTGTAAAACTAGCTTACAAGGCAGTACCCCATCCACATTGAGATAACATAGACCATCTTGCCATTATGCTAGTTCCTGCATACATACCACTGTTAAATGGAAGTAAACTATCAAAGAAACAAGTAAAGCTATGGCTAGAGGGAGCAGTCTTGACACTACAGGATTGCTTCAAAAGCACAAACTGGAATGTGCTCAAGGAAGTGGCTACAGTGAACCACCACATTGACCTAGAGGAGTACACAGAGTCTGTGGTGGCCTGGATCTCAAAGCCTGTGGACGATGTGACAGTCACCAAGAGCATCACCACATGGGCAAATCAGAAATTCTGGCTGACGAGTGGGGTATATGAGCTCTTGAAAGTATGGAATTCTGCATTCAAATCAAATAACAAGAAGGCCCTCAGGGAGGCCAGGGCAAAACTTAACAGAGAAATAAAGGAGGCAAAGCATGCCTACAGTCAGAGAATTCAATGTCACTTCTTTGGCCTGATTGACTCCAGGTGTCTGTGGCAAGGGATACAAGCTATAACAGACTACAGGTCTATTTCCTGTCAACGTGATGACAACATTGAATTCCTAAATGAGCTTAACACCTACTTTAGTAGACTCAATGAAGGAAACAACACTGTGGCAACAAAACTCCCCATCAGGCAAGGTAATGAAGTGCTCTGCCGCAACCCAGCAGATGTACAGAGGACACTAAGCCTAGTAAATCCTAGAAAAGCGGCTGGTCCTGACAAAATTCAAGGGCAGGTACTCAGAGATTGTGCTGTCCAGCTGTCAACTATACTTGCAGATATATTCAACACATCTCTGTGCCAGGCCAGAATACAATAATAATACCACGACCCAAAAAGTCTCAGCCAACAAGCTTAAATGACTACCGTTTAGTTGCTCTCACCTCCATGGTAATGAGGTGCTTTGATCTATCATCAAGGCTACCTGTAACATTGGATCCACTCCAATTTGCTTGTACATCCAACTGCTCTACAACTGATGCCATCTCATTAGCACTTCAAGACTCCGTGGCACATCTGGAAAACAAAAACTGTTACATCCGGATGTCATTCATTGATTTCAGCTCTGCCTTCAATACGGTCATTCCGTAACAACAGATAGAGAAGCTGGTCCAGCTGGGCGTCTTATGTAACTGGATAGTGGACTTTCTCATTGAAAGACCCCAAAAAGTTTGCGAGGGTAAGAATAAATCAAAGAACATAACATTGAGCATGGGAGTTCCACAAGGATGCATCCTGGGCCCACTGCTGTTCACCATGCTGACACATGACTGCATAGCCAGGCACAGATCAAATCAGATGATCAGGTTCATGGATCATACCACAATTGTAGGTCTTATCAGCAGTGCAGGCAAAACAGCTTACAGAGAGGAGGTGAACCATCTGATCAACTGGTGTGACATCAATAACCTGGCTTTGAATTTAAATAAGGTGAAAGAGTTAATAATGGACTCCAGGAAGAATCAGGAAGCACATCATTCACTCATAATTAAATAGAAAACAGTGAAGAGCACCAAATTCCTGGGGATCCACATCTCTGAGGACTTGTCATGGTTGACAAACAATAACTACATCATCAAGAAGGCACAACAATGTCTACACTTCCTACAAAGGCTGGGAAAAGCTAATCTTCTGCCTTCTGTCCTCAAAGCCTTCTATATAGGTATCATCAAAAGCATCTTGACATACAATCTCAAAGTTTGGTATGGGAACTGTTAGGATCTCCAAAGGATGGTGAGGGTAGTGGAGAGGATTATAGGGTCCTCGTTCCCATCTTTACAGGAACTGCATGAGGCTCAGTGTCTAGGCAGAACCAAAAAGATAGTCAATGACCTCACTCACCCAGCCCATGGATTGTTATCCTGCTTGTCTTCAGGCAGACAATACCACAGCATGCATTGCAAGTCATCCAGATTTAGTAATAGCTTCTTTCCACAAGCCACTAGACTGTTGAATGCTAAGAACACACAAAAAAACAGGACATCAAATTATTCAGTTACATAGCTGAAGGACAACTTCTCTGTGCAATATTTAATGCAAATTGCTTGAAATGGTGGAATAGTTAGGCAGGTTCTTTCCTTACTGCTGTGCAATTATCAGTGGCAAGATAACATTCTGTGCAAATTGAATAACTGTTAATCTCATATTCTGTGGAATATCTTCATGTGCAATATTGATTGAGTGCTGCTATTCATCTATGAGGAATAACCTATGTCATGGCAACTGTCTACTGTTACTGTGTTGTTAATAGTCATGTTGCTTTCTTGTATTGTAGAAGCTGTCTGCTGTTACTGTGTTGTTGATATAAGTCATGTTTCTATTATATTGTATGAGCTGTATGCACTTTGAGATTGAAGCAACAACATTTATTTCAGCTTACACTGTTGTGTGAGTCTGAATGACAATAAAGTTGACTTTGACTTTGATTACAAATCCCTGTTATTTATTTTCAAGTGCTGTGGGATGTCAACTTCCTGGCAATAGCATCTGCTGATAGGAGTACTACAACCACCATCAAGTCTAGTCACACGTCTTCCGAAGATGTGTGTTCATATCTCGATGGGATGTACAACAATCCAATTGAAGCCTCTGAAGACAGCATGTGTCCATAAAATGGGTTCAATCATCAATACACGTCTACCATACATTCTTTAACAGTATGATTGGGGTATTTCTTCATTTCAGACTACTTTACTAGTAAGATAATCTGTTTTCAGATTTTAGGGAAGGGCATATTTTCATTTACTGCTTTTAAGCTTTTAAACACAGTTTGGTTTTGTGAAGGGTAGATCATGACTGCTCAGCTTAGCCGACTTCTTTGAGTTAGTCACCAGAGCTGTGGATGAAGGTAAGGTGGTTCATACAGCCTACCTTGTTCTGGCCAAGGCTTTTGATACCATTCCCCACTTAGGAATCATAGAAAAACTCACTAAGCTTGGCATCAACCCCTATATCACTAGGTGGGTTGCAAACTGGCTCACAAATAGAACCCACAGTGTGAAAGTAGCTGGCTCCAAGTCAGACTGCCGACTAGTCACGAGTGGAGTTCTACAGGGTTCGGTCCTGGGTCCTCTCCTGTTTGGTATCTACTTCTCTGAAGTCCAGGCCAACATGAAGGGACTCTGGCTGACAACGTTCGCAGATGATTGCAAGTTGGGAGCTATTATTAACTCCCCAAGTGATGTTGACATCCTACAGAAT
The DNA here is from genome assembly GCF_019279795.1 of Protopterus annectens. Classification (NCBI taxonomy): domain Eukaryota; kingdom Metazoa; phylum Chordata; order Ceratodontiformes; family Protopteridae; genus Protopterus; species Protopterus annectens. Next base: position 286,262,793 of record NC_056735.1, on the reverse strand, counting down.
GGCCTCACTGAGACCAATGACTGGTGTCAGAACCATGGCCTTAAGCTTAATGCCAAAAAATGTGTCATCATCCCTTTTGGGAAAACCCAGTTCCCATGAATGGTAGTCCACTGAACACAGAAGGCATTATGATCTGGGAACACAGGTTGACAGCAACCTCTCTTTTGATCACCACATTGCCACTGTGGTCAGAAAGTCCTTCTATGTGGCACATCTCATTACTAAGGGTTTTGCATCCAGGAAGAGGCTGTCTCCCTGTACTCTTCCCTCATTAGGCCAATCATCGATTACAATGCTTCATTTGGCATGTACCTCACTAGACACCTGCGACAACTGGAGTGGCCACAAAAGTACCTCACAAAGAGGATCCAAGGCCTTAAACACTTGTCCTATATGGACAGAATCAAAAAACTCCAACTATTCTCTGTTTCATATCGCCTGCTTAGAGGCAATCTCTGTTTGACTTAGGTTCATAGATTCATAGGCAGGTACTAGGCTATCTGCCTGAGGGCATTTATAAGCCTAGCCAGAGTGTGTCGGCTTTCGCTGCCTCATTGATTAATTAACTGATCCTCTGTCAAGCAGAGCCAATGAAGTGATCTCAGGGGTGTATTTTCTGTTACCCATCCACTTGTCAAGGTTTCTCTTGAAGAGTGTTAGCAAGGGGCTCTACCTGATGTAATTTGGAATTTTGTTCCAAAGCATGGGGAGTCTCTGTGACAAGAATCTATCCCTCCAGCATGTTCTATTTATTGTTGTGGTGAGGTTTAGCTCACTAGAGCACGTGGTGCGCAGTGACTTGGATTTCTTTAGGTGGAGCACGTCCATCAATTTTGAGTTGGACATGGCTTTGTAAGTCAGGCAGAGATTACCTCTGAGTAAGCGATATGCCACTGAGTACAGCTGGAGTTTTTTCAGTCGGGCTACATAGGACATATGTTTGAAGCTAGTAATCCTCTTGGTGAGGTACTTTTGTGGTCTTTCCAGCTGTTGGAAGTGTCTTGTGAGGTACATCCCAAATGGGGACTGTACTCTATAATGGGTCTAATGAGTGATGAGTAGAGGGGCATTATAACCTCTTTATTTCTAGATGCGAACACTTTAGTAATTAGATGAGCCACATAGAAGGATTTCCTAACTACTTTGGCAATATGATCGTCAAAGGAGAGATTACTATCTACCTGGGTCCCCAGATCTCTTATTACCTCTTCTGTATTATGGGGGCTGCCATCTATGTGGTAATTCATGGGTGTTTTGTTTTTCCCAAATTGGATGACTATGCATTTTTTGGCATTTATCTTGAGGCCATGACTTTGACACCAGGTGTCCATCTCAATAAGGCCCTTTTGGAAGATGTCCATGTCAGCTGGAGAGTCAATTATGGTTCCCAATTTGCAGTCATCGGCGAACTTGGTTAGCCATAGTCCTCTGTTTGCCTGTACTTCTAAGAAGTATATGCTGAACAGTAGGGGTCCCAGGACCAAGCCTTGTGGGACACCATTTGTGACTGGTTTAGAGTCGGACTTGGAGCCCGCTATTCTTACCGTGTGAGTTCTGCCTGTAAGCCAGATGGCAACCCATCTCATGACGTAGGGATTTATGTTCAGGCTGGTGAGTTTTTCTGTAATACCCAAGTGGGGAATGGTGTCAAAAGCCTTGGCGAGGTCAAGGTAGGCTGTGTTAACCACCTTTCCCTCATCTATGGCCTTGGTGACTGTTTAGTAGGCATGATCTGCCCTTAGCAAAGCCAGACTGGGTCGGGTCAAGTGTCTGGAGGTTCCCAATGTCTTTGTTAATGAGTTCCATGATGATGCTCTCCATAGTCTTGCAGACCAGACTAGTCAGGCTTATGGGGGGATAGTAACCAGGGTCAGTTGTGGCCCCTCGTTTGTGGAGAGGAATAACCGTTGCTGTGCACCATTCTATGGGCACGTAGCCTGTGGAGAAGCTGAGGCTGAATAGCGTGTTTAGGTGGGGGGAGGGGTTAGTTTGTTCTGTAGTTCGTACAAGATGCAGCCTGGGACACCATCTGGTCCCATTGACGCTGTGTTTTTGGCTTTTGAAAGGGCTGTTTTCACCTGTGCATTTGTGATTTTTGGGACACTACACTTTTCCGGTATTGTTGTGGGCCCTTTTGGAGGTGAGGGGGGGGGTGAAGTTTGCAGTGAATTTATCTGCCAGGATGTTGGCAATATCAGTAGGTTCAGTAGATTTTGTGCTATTTTGCACTAGTTCAGTGCAAATCTGTGAGTTGCCACTTAGATTCTTAACATAGCTAAAGAAGGCTTTGTGGTTATCTTTTGAATCCTTGGCTATTTTTCTTTCAAAGTTAGCCTTGGGTGATTTCATGAGGGACCTTAGTTTCTTACTGATACTGATCAGGGATGTCTTTCCTTCTTGGGATTTGCTTTTTTTCTGAACTAGTTTCCTCTTTCTATTGTATAGCCTGTTTATTGCCATGTCTGACCCAGCTCTGTTAAACATGCTACATCTACAGAAATATCAATCCCTCCACACCACACACTCCAGAGACCTCAACCTCATTACCACAATTAACAGAACATGCTGGAAGGACAGGTTCATAACCCAGAGACTGCCCATGCAATGGAACAGACTCCCCATACATGTCAAGCAGAGCATCTCGCTGACCCTCTTCAAGAGACATCGTGATGAGTGGATGGGAAACAGAAAATTCACCCCTGGGATAACACAAGTGGCTCTACTTGACAGAAGCACTGGGAACTAAGGTAGGGTGGCACTATGCCGGGGTAATCCTATGGCTAGGCTTGTAAAGGCCCCAGAGCCATTAGCCTAGTACAGACCTATGAACCTATAATCTTTGTGTACTGAATGCATTTTCCACTAACAATGTAATGAAATTAATTACTGTGTAACACTTGGTCATGTTCACCACACTGGGTAAAGGGCAAACCTCCAATGCCCAGAAATATTGGCAACCAGAAAAAAAGCTGGTTCAATGAACTGAACATTCATTGACTAAGTGGTCTGTATTCCACCCACTCAATAATTTAAATAGAATCTATCAGTTTTGGCCTTAAGTAAAAATGTGAACTGAAGCAAAATCCAGAGCATTCTTTTAACTTTTTCCAGCATCGTAGTCATTTTTTGTGTTTCAATAGTCCTAAAAGCAAGCTGATTATTTTCAAATGGAAAAAGCTGTTTTTTTTTAGATTTCCCATTCATTGTTTTAAGTAGTCTTCTGTTGGATCTAATGGAGAAAATAGAGTCTTTTGTCTGTTTTTTGCTTTGAGGTATTACAGGGAAGGACGTTGTAGATTTCTCTGTCTCATGTTTCTCATACAGTAATGTTAGTAGAGGAAATTAAATCAAAAGTGACTGCTGTTTACAGCTCTGCTGTCTGAACTTCAACATGTTGTTTAGATTAAATCACCTAAACTTTCCACCTGCCATGAATGTGGGTAGATGCTGGTACTGCAGTTAATAATCTGCATAAATCAGAAAGTCAGTGATGGTCGAGAGATTAAAAGGTCACATGTATTGTAAATTATTTTGAAAATTGTAAAAAAAGAAAAGAAAAAAATAAAATAATATACATTCCTCCTTGGTTGTATATGGATCTGTAACAATATTCTTGGCTTAGTTCATGGCTTACAAGAGTGCTTTCCGTAGTTTCTTTTTATTTTCTTTGACAGATATTATTTTACATCCTCAAGGCTTCTGCTAGATGAAAAAAATGGTCTTGATTAGATTTTCTTCATTAAATGTGTGAAGTCTTGTAGTTTCAAGGATGTTGTTCCATTGTATTAGAAGGCTTAACTAGTACATTAATACTTACATTAACGTAAAGGTCAGAATTCAGGCTTACAAAGACCCGCAAAAGAGTTACCTTTAAAGTCTGTGCATATTAAAGGACAGTGAGAGAAACTATATTCTGTAGTGTATTGTTCACTTTTTTCATTATCTAGGTCACAAGACAGCAAAACATTTTTGTTTCTTTCTTTCCTGCCACTAATATGTTTAGAAAAATGAAGAAAACTATTTTAAGAAATGCAGCAACAAGATCCTGGTGCTATCATATTTTTGTTCACAGGTCACTGTCACTCAGTGCAGGCCATTGCAACTTGTGCAGCCCATTGTTATTATTTGCAGTCCAACTGTCATCCTGTAGTTACTATTGTCACCCAGTTTAGTCTGTTTTTACCCTATCCTTTCCAATGCCGCCCGCTGTCCCCTGCCTAAGTTATAGTCACTCTTAGCATGCTGACCTCCTGTGCATATCACTGCCACCTTGTTCAAGCCAGCCATCGACGTTTGCTGAGTTATTAGATTTTGTAGGTCTGGATTTATTTAAAAACCTAAATAGATTGGTTTATAAGAAAATAAGCACTTTAACAATACTGGTGACTATTTTTTCTCAGTTATTTTCATAAATCAAGGTTATAAGAATTTGCGCATTTAATTCAGTGCATTGCTCTGGTGACTTTGCAAGCTTTGTATTCTAATTTTGCAGTCAGTGCTTATATTATAATGGGGGGATGGGCAAAGTGCAGGTGCACACAATGTAAACTATTGAGTAAGCCTCTCTTTCACATCTTTGCTATTGAATAACCCTCTTGCCCCTTTTGTTGCTTCAAAACAATCCATGTTTTTCTGTTTTATAAAATTACTATTGACTTTAACAATTGCTTGTTGTAGCCATCTGTGTGGTTATACAAATCTAAGGTCAATTACAACATCAGTATAAATAGGCAAAATATGCAGTCTGAGTAGCTCAGCAGGTAGAACAATTGCCTGTGGTATAGAAGGCTGTAGGTTCTATTCCCACACCATATAGCTGGATTAACTTTCTAGTACTGACACTACACCAGAACATAAGGGGGGTGGTTCTGCACTCCTGGGTGTGCCATCCTTCGGATGAGATGTTAAACTGAGGTGTCAGCTGTCTGAGTTGGTGGAGGCTAAGCCAGATGTAAAATAAAAGATTTCATGGCACTTATCAAAAACAGTAGGAATTTTTTTTCTGGTGCCCTAGAAAAATTACCACTACTCAGTATGTAAACCACTGTGCATGTCCCCTAAAAGAGGCCAATGGCCTTGAGAGAACTAACCCAGTCAATAAAGTGTAAATACATTTGCTTGGTTTCACACAGTTAATTCTCCTACTCAAACAGACTATAAAATTGATGCTCAGAGTATACTGGACTGGATCTTGGCTAAAAATTGCTGCTGGCACCTTAATCAGTCAGCTGAGGGACCACCTTTAAATTTTTGCAGTCTGGCAATGTAATCAACTAACTCATCCTATCTAACTCAAAAACATAAGAAGTCAAAACAGCCTTCTGCTCAAACAGTAGAGGATTTACATTCTTTTGACTGGGCTCAGATAAATAATTTACTTAGTCTTGATGGTTCTGTACATTTGTATAATACTATGTCGTTTAACATCTTGAATACCTATGCACATTCAAAACTAGTGTAAAGCACAGACAGCAGGATCCTTGGTTTACCAAAGCTTTTAAATGGCTAATAAAAGGCAAGCATTGTACAGACAATTCACAAGACTTCTGGTGAAGAATATTTCAAAAATCAGTACAGACCTATTTGAAACACGTGCCAGTAAATGAAAGACATGTAAAAAAACTAATAATGCTACACTTCAAAAAAAAGTTACAAATTCCATCCCTACAGCAAATGGGAAGGGAATTCATACTGAGGATAAACTATTCTTTATGAGCTCTCACCTAGACTGAAATATTAACTATAGTTTATATATTTGTGTTATGCCTAAAGACCTATGAGCAAAGAGAAACAGTGATCTTACTTACTACCTGCAATACAGTGAAAGAATAATTTCTGAAATAAAAAATCATTGACCTCTATCTATATACTACCCTCCACTTTACTTTAAGACGACTCCTCCTTTTGCTGTTTACCCAGTACCAGTCCTAATAACAGAAACCTACAGAAATGCACTGTCCAAGAAATATATAAGAAAACAAAATAATACACATAAAAAAGGAAGCAATATGCACAAAACAGATAATTACAGGCCAATAAGCATATTCACTCCTTTTCACAGAAGTCTTGGAAAGAGTAGCTCCTCTCAAAAGCAAGCTACATCATGAAGACCGTAGCATTTTATTATAGACTCAGTGTGCTTTTACAACTGGTCATAGCACTAGCAAGTTGTGACAGTTCTGAATACGATATAAACATGCAGCGACAAGGAAAATCATGCTTCCGATTTTCCTTGACTTCTCAAAGCATTAAATATGGTAGATTATTGTCTGTTAATAGACAGACCCAGTGAGTGGTTTCAGCATCAAATCGATAAGACAACTAGAGAGCTGCTAGTCCAATTACACAAAACCTACATTCTGGCAAAATTCTCAGATAACACCATATTATGTTAACACGAGTTCCATGAGGATCCATCATAGATCTTCTTTAGTCCTTAGCAGCAATACAAAACTTCACATGTGACCGTAATTTAATACAGTATGCTAATAATTACACTACGTGACTCTTTTCCTTTTTCTAGCACAGTGTCTATCTATACTAGCTTACCTGTTAATGCAGTCAGGAGATGCTGTACACTTTTCAAATGAAAAATCCCTCTTCATCAACTCTTAGGCACGATCAACAAATCCTCCTTCTTCTTCAGCTCTTCTTTGCCATGAATACACAGATTCCTATATCAGCATGAAAAACTAATGGAAGGGTGCTTTTGGTGCATGTGCACACCAGTTAAAGATCGCGGGCACGAAAAAAGCAGAAAAAGAGTTACATTTGAACTTAAGGGTCGTGGTCTGCATGGAAGAGCTCTGAGGGCCGCATGTGGCCCGCAGGCCAAGGGTTGGACACTACTGGTTTAGGCCCTTGTATCCCTTTAGTAAGGTATCTCAGAAGGCATTCCAGTTGTTGCATGTTGTAGGTAAATAAATCTCCAACAGGAATAACACACAAACTTGGTAACCATAAAAACACCTGCAGTGCCCAACAAAGGTGAGTGTTCCCTCTACACTAATGGATATTGTTTTGAAAAACAATTACATTTACTTTGAGGGACGTTTTTTTAAACAAATCACTGGGGTGGCCACAGAGGCTGCCTGCACCCCATCTTTCAAAAATCTAGTTATGGATAATTGGGAGAGTTGATATGTATTTAAAAGTATGTATAAGGATTTGTGTGTTTATTATATGCAATTTTTGGATGATATATTTTTTATGTGGATGGATACAAAGTACAAATTAACTGAATTTATTGATTACATTAACCACACAGTTACCTTTTTTTGTAGTTTACTCACAATATCCAGTACAGACAGAGTTGAATACTTAGATGTGGAATTAACAAAATATATAGAAAGGAAAAGGTACATTTCCAGAATTAATAGGAAACCAACCTTTTCAAATACTTACTTGCATTTTTAAAGTTGGCATTCAATCCATCAGAAAAGGGCAATAGTGAAGGGCCAGAAATATCTCTATTTAACTGGAGTGCTTGTTTGGCTTGCTTGCAGTACTCTGCCTGAATATTGCTCATCTCTGCATTTTATTTTGAATTGAAGTTTTTCATTTAAGGTTTGGTTGCTTCTATTTTTGTAACTTGTTCTTGTATTACATTTGTTTTCTTTTAAGTTTTCTGTTCTGTTGGAGTTTTAAGAGGTCTTGACTAGGATGAGTTAGAAAAGTTAGCAAAAAATTCCTTTGCAAACAGTGAATAACATCAGCTAATAAGTGGGAGGAGCTGAGAAATTCCTCATTTAGCTAGAAATATCTCTATTTAGCTGGAGTACTTGTTTGGCTTGCATGCTGTACTCTGCCTGAATATTGCAGATCTTTGTCTGCATTTTATTTTTCCCACCCACCTGTCCTATTGTTGCTATATTCTTAAACTTGATGGCTTTTGAGTTGCCTCCTCCTACTATAAATCTGACACTCCTCCCAGTCCCATCTCATCAGTTCATTCTAATGAGTACACAGAGATAATTTGGGAAGGCCCACCCAATCATTTTCTTAACCTTGAATTATCTTCTGCTTCCTCCTTTCCCACTTAACTTAAAAATTGCACTTTATTCAGCTGCTTTTACTGTATTTGTGTTTCTTCTTACTTTATTACTTTATTTTGCTTTTGCTGCTTGTTCTTTTTTTTTTACTATTTTTTTTTTATTTTTTTTTAAATAAGATGTCTTAAGAAACATTACATGAACTATGGATAAGTATCATATTTACAATTTTAAAACAGTATCAACTTCAAACCATTATATAACTATTTACATTGGTGTCTATGCAAATAACATTGAAATTCTATATTACATAGAGTCAGAAACATAAGATGATATATCTTTGTTGATTTTTTTAAGTATTTCCAGTACCTTCATCCAAGAGTAATAGTATGAAGTAGGTCTGTTAGTTCTGTTCTTCACTGTTAATATTTCCATGTGTCCAACTGTTGATGTTAAATTCTTAAATTCCTTGAACGTACGAGGAGTCTCGTTTTTCCAAAGTATAGTTATGATTTTACGTGATATTGCCAGTAGTGACCATAGGATTTTAAAGTCTTTTTTGGTACACAATCAGAATAGGAGAATTTAATAAAATTATAGATTTTATTAATTGAAAATTATCATTATAAACAGTCTGAAAAAATAGTTAATAGCCTTCCAATACAAATTAAGACATATACATTCATAAAAACCATGCTGCCAATCTGCTTTTATCTTGGTTTGGCATCTCCAACATTGATCTTCACTGGCAAATATTTTGGCTAGCCTATGTGGAGTATAGAAGCTTCTGTGTAAATACCTCCAAGTGAATAATTGCCAGTAATTTGATAATGTAGATAGTTTGGAATATTTTAGAATAATTCTGTTTTCTTCTTCAATAGGAGGATGGTTGTTTATTGAGGTAAAATAACCCCAGTATGACTTTTTATGATCATTTTTTTTTTGTTTTTTTAAACAATTTTATAAATATTAGATAAGTAACATGTACCCTGATAAGGTTGATTTGTGATGACAATAAGGTATTCAATGAATTTTGGGACCACATATCTGACTGAAGGTTGCATTTGTTCTAATTTATTTTTAAGGAAGTGCCTTAGATTTTGTAAAAGCAACCAGAGGTCTTTGTTTATGTTATACTTACAAATTATCTGTTCATTTGTTAATATCTTTCCTTTTTCTATGAGCTGATGCCAAAAGCATAGTGATACTTTCTTGAGTATATTCATTTTAGAAATTTGGGATGTGTCAAGAATAGTAGGTGTAAAAGCTATAGGGAAAACAAGAAAAACCCAAGAATTAATATTTGGTATTTTGTTTATATATGTTTTGAACACTGATAGTATAGAGCCTGTGATGACCGTGCCCTGGCCCAGCAATCAAGGAGCCTCAATCCTCACCACTGACACCAGAGAGGGTGAATCCTAGGAGAGGAAAGGATAACTAATACACACAGTAAAGTACAATTTCCCTTAAGTGCACACAGAGATCATAGTCAGTCTGGGGCTGGTTGCTCCCTTGCTCACCAGGTCCCCAGTAAAACTCCCCACTGCTACAGCCATAGGGTCCAGGTCTCAGCCTAGCTGGGCAAGCTAAAACCTCCAGTACCCTCTCTGTCTAACCAGTGCTTTGTGTCCCTGCCCAAATAGCTGACACAACACACACACACACACATACACACAAACACACCCACACACACTCACACACACACACACGTGCACACACACACACACACACACACACACACACACACACACACACACACACACACACACACACACACACACACACACACACAGTGAGAAGAGGTTATACAACCACACAGACCCTCCTGGGAACAGGCTGGCACAGGTTCTTCAGCTGTGCCCCTAAGACCATACAGTAGTAATTCCTGCCACCACCCAGCTAATAATTATCAGCTACTAAAAGACCCATAAAAGGGTGTCCAATTATTACTGTGCAATATTACAATCCAGTGGTAGTATAACTAAACAGTCAAGGCTTAATTTGGGGTGACTTAAACAGTAAAGTATGTAAATATGTAATGTACTTTAGAGGTTAAATTATCTCTACATAAACGAGCCACAGGTAAAGGTTTTAAAATATTTAATAATAAATAATTAAAACACAAGACAAAACTACTACAGTACAATGCTACACAAGTTCAGAGATCACACAGAAACTTAAAACAATATCGTAGGAAAGATCTGATTTCAAAGAAAAATACTTAGTCAAACTTTCTTCTAAGTTTAACTATTCCTAAGAGAAATCACAGTGCTATAATCCTACTTACATACATAAAGCATAAGCAGTGCTGGGTTAGATGTCCAAGATCAAAATGTGTTTTAGTCTCTAACTCAACAATAGTTTTTAAACACTAACCAACACCTCTCTAAGGCCCTCCCAAATTACATCATTTTGACACTTAAACTGGAGTTCCCAGGTCACAAACTGCATTATTTAGAAAGCTAAGCTCAGGAGACTACAACAATAGAAGGTATTTCACATATACACTCTAGCAGAAACCAGAGCAATAAAGCACCTTCCACATGTAAATTCTGGCCCTTAATTTTAAACTTAAAAGAATGGGCCTGAAACCTTTATCCAGACTCACTGGAGCCGACTTGTAAAACATCAAAGAGATTCATAAGATCTTTTCAACTTCAAAAGACAAATTTGAAATGCTTGGCTTGGTTTTCCTTACAGCAGATGGCAATGTTGCAACAATCTTGAAGTTCACATTTTACAGTGTTTTCTTTCATTTAAAAACACAAGCCTGTATTTTCCATTTATTTATACAATTGATAGAATTATGTATCAAATTCTATTTGACTAGGCTGGCAACCTTCACCCATCTTCCTCCAGTCTTCACAGAGCCTATATAATTTGATGGCAAGTTATTATTATTCTTTTTCCCCTGGTAAATAACCTTTTAACATCCAAATAAGGGGTGATGGTATTGCAGTTAAATAATCTTGTATATGATTGTAATTAAATTCTATGTAAATCTGCTCATGTGCTTGTTTCTATATAGGTGTGTATGAATTAGTTAACCATAGTGTTATATTTTTAACAACAGAGGAGGTAATATATAAATCAATATCTGGTAAATTAATTCCACCGTCTTCCCAATTTGGTAAATGTTTATTTAAGGCTATACAGGGTTTGTTTGGAAACCATAAACATTTTAAAATTAGTTTATTGTATCTTTGAATAATATATTTGCAAGGTGGCAATGAAAAATTTTGTATTAAGAAAAATATTTTGGGAAAGATGATTGCTTTGATAAGATATAATCTGTCTGCTGTTGAAAAGATGTATTTATTCCAATGACAAATTGTTTGTTCTATTTTGTCTAGTATTTTATTATAGTTAAATATTAGAGAATCAGATCATTCATTAAGTAGATTTATTCCCAAGTGCAATAATTTATTTTCTGTTACTATATATTTGGAAAATCTTTTGGTTATATATATTTTTTTACAATTGCAGGGCATAATTTTAATTTTGTTTTCATGACATTTTAGGCCTGAAATGTTTTGAAATTAATTCATGGAGTTAAATAGAGCATTTAAAAATTTACTGGCATCTGAGAGAGTTAAAAGTATGTCATCATCAAAGAGTTGGATTTTAAGGTTTAACGTTTTATTAATAATATATGCCCTTTATGTTGTTGTTCGATCTGATTTGATTTGCAAAGGGTTCTATGAGTAATGCAAATAGCAATGGTGACAAATGACAGCCTTGTTTAGTTCCTTTTTTGATTGTTATAGGGCTTGATCTATGTGATCCTAGTTTAACATATGCTGTGGATTTTTCATATAATATTTGAATAAGGTTATTAAAATTAGGAGGAAAGTTATATTCCTTTAAAACTAGTGAAAGAAAGCTCCAGTTAACAGAATCAAAAGCTTTATTAATATCTAATGCGATTAAATTTGAATCTAGGATTCTATGTTTGCTTTAGTCAATTAATGTTAGTATTCTTTTAATATTATCTGAAGTGTTTCTTCCTTTAATAAAACCTGTCTGATCTTCATGAATTAAGAAAGGAAGGAAGTGTTTGATCCTATCAGCATATATAGCCATAAACATCTTATAGTCTATATTAAGTAATGTTATTGGCCTTTATGAAGAGCACTGTTTCTCATCTTTATCTGATTTGATAATTGGAGATATCAATGAATATTTCCAAGAGGGTGGAATGCTTAAGTCTTTTTTGACTATAGCATATACTTTTAAGAGTAAGGATATGGCTTGATTGGGTATTAATTTGTACATTTCTGGTAACATATTGTCTGGGCCAGGTGCTTTATTTGTCCTGAGTTTTTTAATTTGTGATTTTAATTCTGTCATATTAATTGGATTGTTTATAATGTCTATTTGTTCTTGTGTTAGTTTAATATGAATATTATTTTCTAAGTCATTTTTTATATCTTTGGTGGGTATATCTTGGGTGTTTAAGGAATTATCAAAGTTATATTGAAGTCCAAATGCTTCTAAAATAACATTTATATATGTAAATATTTGTTAGTATTAGGAATAAATATTTCTTTTATTTGTTTAGATTTGATTATTTTTTTTGTTCTATTAGTTAAGTGTCTCTGGTGTGCTGAATTGGTGGAATAGGAGTTTATTTTTATCTTTTCTAAGTTAATCATAATCTTATGATGTAACAATTCTGCATACTTGTTACAAAATACGGTGGTCTAACCACGTAGTATGTCCAGTAGGTCAAAAGTGTTCAGACAAAGCACTCGCAGCGTCTCCAAAACTCAAAACACAGCTAACCAATGTTCAGTTGAAGAAAAAACACTCTTGCAGCTTGTCCAAAGTATAAAAGCTTAGCGTCTGAGGAAGCGTAGGTGAACCTACGCGAAAGCGCTTACCACTTTTTTACGAATTAAACACGCTTTTATACTTTGGACAAGCTGCAAGAGTGTTTTTTCTTCAACTGAACGTTGGTTAGCTGTGTTTTGAGTTTTGAGACGCTGCGAGTGCTTTGTCTGAACACTTTTGACCTACTGGACATACTACGTGGTTAGACCACCGTATTTTGTAACTAGTTCATTCTTACCTTTTTACGGTGTGTCTATTCAGTACTGGGGCTGTTTCCTGTATTTCATGAATTCTGCATACTTATAATTGGTTTGTGTAAGTTCTTGATCTAGGACAGTATTACCCTTTTGTATTTCCAGTTTCAATTTATCTGCTTTGTTTTGTAAGTCTAGCATATCTTTATTCCATGACTTCCTTTTATTTATGTACCAGGATAGTATTTTTCCATATGTAACTACTTTTAGTGAATCCCAAACATATATTTCTGAAATATCCCGGGTTGTTTATTTCTAGAAAGTTTTTGATTGATTTTTTCATAACATTCTTTAAATTCTGTCAGTTTTTTGATATGGGAGGGTATTCTAGTGATGGGATTTGAAAGTATAGGTGTAAGTTCTATCTCAAAGGTTAAGGCATTATGATCAGATAGAGGACAATTTATCATTTTAACTTTGTCAATTTTTTGTTATTAGATCATTGGCTATAAATATATATATATATATATATATATATATATATATATATAATATCTATTCTAGAGTTAGTTTTATATCTATGAGAATAAAATGAAAAGATTAGTGAGTCTGGTTCTGCAAATGCATTTATATCTTTTATATATACTGTATCTATGAATTTTAAAAGTGCCTTGGAGATAGGCAGATTTCTTCTTTTAGTTTTGGAATCTGTATCTTTTTAATTTATTATACACTTGAAGTCTCCTGCCAATATCAGGCTACCCTTAGTCAAATGAATTTATCTTCAAAGTGCTGTTTAGCTGTTCTTAATCCTAGTCCTGGAATCCAGTATAGGTTTACTAAAGTATAGATTCTCCTATTTAGCTCTGTATGACAAAACATACCTGATGTATCTTGATGAGTATTAATTATTTTAGGTGTTATAGCTGTGTTGCGAAGTAATATAGATACTCCTCTTTTTTATTTTATATTGAGAACTTATTAGTACTGTGTAGTTATTGATATTTAAGTAGTTTATATCTCTGTCTAATAAGTGTGTCTCTTGTAAGAAGACTATTTGTGGTTCATGTAAGCTTATGTATTTGAATAGGCTTCTCCTTTTTTTACTATTATTCAGACCATTAACATTTATGGATAAACATTTAATTTCCTAGTTTTGAGTTTGTTTTATATGTGATTTTGTGTAAATAATGTTTGCTCTTAATTCTATCTTGGATAAAGAATTTAACATTTTTTTCACTGTATAGTTTTTGTATGTTTCTGACTAACACCAAAGTGATAATTAAAAACAAAAGAACTTCTGAACTTGTAATTCTTAACCTTAAAAACCATTCCCTATCACTATGAGGTAATATATCTCTTTATTTGGTTAGTGAAGCTAACCAAACAAACCTTCTACCCTCATGAATATTATTTGGATCAGTTTCTCTTATCCTCTTAGTTTTAAGTAAAGATACTTAAATAACATAAGAAAATAATATAATCAGCTGAAATATATAAGTATATTCTTTTCTCTTTATATTATTGTAACTTGGTAGTACTTGTTTCTAATCAGGATTCAAAAAAGGTACAAAACTTTTAGACTAAGGTAGTATCATTTCAAAATAGTTTAGGACATTAATTGACAGTGTAATATGAAACAATTATTCTTGTTTATCTATATATTCCATATATACCAGTTATTGGGTAATAAACTTTCAGGAGAATAATGAAAAATATTTTAAAACAGGAAGCATCAATCTTCTGTATCCATTATGTAGTAATATAATAATTAAAGTCACATAAGAAAGCAAGGTTTACTATTTACATTCAATTTTTTTAAACCAGTGTAGGAGTTTAAATTATTGTAACAAATCATATGAATATTTCTGATTCATATTTTTATAGGTAGAGTTAAGGTTCTTTAAAAGATATTGTATAACTTATTGAACAAATTCAAAACATAGTGAAGAAATAACATAGACGATCCTAGGAAGCAGATGAAGGGTATGAGCAGTTGAAAAAAATATATACCAAGCAATTTCTATAAACATCATTAGGAATGTTTGACTGCCACTGAGTTTTTCAATTAACTATTTAAATTACAATAAACATTTTCTCATATTCAATAATATTATTAACAAAAAATATACAGAATTATACATTCTGTGAAAATCTGAACAATTGTGTAATGACAACAGCATTATAACATTATAAGTGCAATTTATTATCCTATCTGATTAATGCAGGAGAATGGGACCCTGACTACAAAATCGATTAATCAAGGTTTAATTAATGTCCCTAGAACTGGAGGAAGAGGAATGATGGCAAGGGTAAGTCTTATTCAGCTTTATGGAAGAGTCAGTGAGGCTGAGATGAAATGGGGCCAGGACAATACCCTGCAATGTCCCCATTGTACTTTCATCTCTTGGATTTAACCACATCACCATTAGGGAAGGAGAGTGTGTTTGGCATACAAAGAACCCCCCGACAAATGCAAAGATAGCCAAACCCCAAGATATCCCTAGGATCCACAACAGGCTCCAGCAATACCATAGTAAGTCAGTCATGGGGTAGGAGAATAACCGGTAAACCTGGTGTGGACATAGGGTGCTGGGGTTCAGCTCGAACATCATGGCCTAACAAACAAGACAGGTTCATTGCTACTTGCTGAACAAAGGGCAGTTGTTTTACTTGGTTGACTGCTACTTAAAGTTTTGAATTAGAAAACTTCCCTTCTCTAGCGGTAAAACTTCCACTGTGATCCACTGCTTATGATGTAACACATCAAACACATCCATATTCAATTTTAAATATAACTAAATCTAAATGTTAGTGCACAGAGCACTGATTTTTGTCTCTTGGATATTAACTATGGAAATCATTAGTTGCAAACCTTATGGAGCAAATTTCTTATTCCAAATTTAGGTCTTTGCTTAAGGCACATCTACACAAAGAAGCCTACTTCAACTGTATTATTTTGGGTTGTATTACCTAAGTTATGGGCAGGTACATAAGGCACCATTTCTGGTTAAATCACTTTAGCATCTCATCTTTATATGCTTTGATACTTTGACTCTTTATATATTCCACATTAAATCTTCTTATTCCACTTAAGTGCACTTAGGTGTATACTGAAGAAACTGCCCTTTTTGTCTCAGGGGAAGGGTAAGGATTTCTTGAGGGAGCGGAGTGTTGGCTTTCTTTAAACGTCTTTGCACAACTCCTTCCTTATGCTTCATATAATGCATATATATGGCAACTTCTGTTTTTTCCTGATGTAAGTAATTTCTGGGGCTTTGATTTACTAATTTGTTTTAATAAAACCTATTAGTGTATTATAGTGTATATATTTAAGCATGTGTGGTTTTATGTGTGTGTGTATGCATCTATATGGATATATGAAAAGTTATTTAACATTCAGAAGGAGGAATGTCTTGGGGAGGTGTGTGAATGATGCTCATGTAACTTTAAAAGAGAAATGAGCATGTTTCTTGGTTGAGTGTCACTTTTTCTTGACATTGTAATTAAATAGAGCTAGAGGACAATGCACATGTGTAAAAGCATCAACAAGATAAGGAATTTGTGTTTCTAATGCTAATCATGTTCCACACTAAACTTCAAAGCTGTCTCGAGAACCAGGTGGGAAAGGGTATGGGGTTTTTTTAATAGCAGGATCAGCTACTGTTCACGTGACTGCTATATGCAGTTCGCATTTAGTAAAAAACAAAAAAATGACCTTTTTAGCATTTCATGGTGTATTGAAACATAGGGCAAAGCATAGCAACATATCCTCACTCTCACAGAACTGTCACTCAATTCTAGACTACCAGAACAACAGCACACTTAGCTTAAAGCCGCAAAAAGGCTACACACAATAAATACTGCACAATATTACATCAATATGGCAAAATGAACAATAATAAAACAGTTCTATGACTATAAAAACCAGTTTCATCACAATTTTAGACTGAAACACTTCATGTCAAATATGACACACTCCTGTCCAGTTCTGCTATCTATTTGCCCAAATAGGGGCACTTATAACTCATAAAAAGATATGCAGTCCAGAGATATAACTGAAGACAAAGTTTATAACTTTTACCATATCTACCAAGGAATATAACTGCGAACAAGCCAAATCACTATAAGTTAATGAAGGTTTTATGTATATGAAAAGGAGGAAGAACAAAATAACAAAGAACTGTTGATTATTTATGATCTAAGTATAAAGCTTGAAAATATTGGTATGTATTGATTAGTCTGTTTGAGGAAATGAATATGGTAAATTGATATATAATGAAAAGTGAAGTAATGTTTAAATCATGCTTAATATATTGGAGTGATTGAGTTAGATATATTTGAATGTATATTAACTTTAACATTTAAAGTATAATTGTAAATAGTACCTGTTTCAGACTGGTTTGAAGACAGAAAAACTTTTCTTTTGTTGTTTGTATTATTATTTAAACTTTTACAGAATATAAAACATGTAAGATTATTTGTCCTTTAGTTTTTTTTTCTTTTGTTCAACAGTCTTCCAGTTATTTATTTCAGCATTTCTTTTTGGAGTACTAATTGCCCAGTCCATAGATTCTTCTTGTGTTAGAATATTATCGTTGGCAAGGTATTTTATTGCTGAGTCTACTGTTTCAAAGACTTTTATTCCATTTGGTAGGAAGATTCTCAGTTTTTCTGGAAATAAGAGATGGGTTTTCAATTGCTTCTTTTTCAAGGCTTTTATTGTTGGTAGAAGTTATTTTCTTTTGGAAACCACCTTTATAGAGTAGTCGTCAAATCTGATTAATGTATCATTTTATTTGATGTGAGAGTTTGCCCAGGCATTTCTTAATATAAGATCTTTATCTTGTGTTGAAAAAAGTTTCACAATTATGGATCTCAGCTTGTTCTTGATTGAAGAAGAAGTATTTCCGGGAGCTGTTAGTGACCTATGCACACGTTCTATACCATATGAAAGAGCTTCAGGTAATTTCACTACATTTGGTATCCAGGTGGTAAGAAAGTTTATCATATTGTCCCCTTCAGTTTTTTTCTAGTAGACCATATATTTGAATATTATTTCTTGTTCAATTTTCCATATCATCAAGCTTTTCTAGCAAGTATGTGTTCTGTTGTAGTAAGAATTCAGTATGTTGTTCTTCTATATGGACTCTAGTGTCAATGTCATTTAGTGACTGTTCAATGAGTGATATTTGTCCTTTCTGCTGAGTAAACATTTCCTGAAGCTGTTCTAGTTGCTGTGAACACTTTTCCTTGAAAATATTTATTTTATTGTCCATCTTGTCAATTTTAATTGTGAGTTCCTGTATATTTGTTATAAGAGATTGTAGATCTTTTCTGAGAGAAGAGTCTTGGGCTGAATTCTTAAGATGACTCATGTTGTACAGCTGATATTGATGATGATTTTCCAGTAATTGATTTGACAGGAATTCTTCAAGTTCTGACAATGAAAGTTTTCCTATAGATGCTCAAAGTTGTTAAAAATAAGTTAGTAGTAGATATTTATTCAGATTAAATATTATTTTGTAAAATTCCTGTCAGCAATAGTATTGAGGTAAGAGAGCTGAAATGAAGTGCAGCTACCAGTTCAACATCTTAGCCATGCCTTAGCTGCTTGTTCTTAAAAGTGTTCAATTGTATTTATTCTGCTGCATTTATTACTGTTTGTTAGCAGTCAGATTACATTGTAACTGTTATTCTAAACCTCTTAGTTTTGGTTTAAGCACTTGGGCTTCATGCCAGTTTTTTACATTAAAAAGGTTTGTAGACTACACTCTTGCAGCAGGAGAGTTAGCTTACATCCTTCTGAGTTGGGAATTGTTGGTTGAAGGGTTATTATGCCTATTATTCTAAAAGTGTTTTTGTTCTGGTTTAAGCACTTGGGCTTCAGGCCAGTTATTTTATATTAAGAATGTCTGTGGCCTACACTCTTGTGGGGTGGGAGGAGAGAGTATCCTCTGCCCTTCTGAATGGGGAGTTGCTGGTTAAAGGCTTATTGTGCCTGTTTATTTGAACATTTTTTTCTGAAATTGTTGTACTTTGTTTGCTGTAGCATAGACTAGATTCAGACCTGCTGAATCTACTTCTGTTTATATAACTTGAGCACTAAACTAGGCCACCTTTGAGTGTGCAGTTAAAACTCATCTGATTGGAGGTTGCTGGAACAGGGCTCAATTTTGAGCTTTTCTACTGGTTAATTTATTTAAATCAGCTTTCTGCCATTTGCTACATAATCACTGCGTTTATACAGGTTTGAGCTTGATTCCTCATTGCGCACTGCCAAGCAGTGGTGGGCACCATTGGCAGTCATAGACGCAAACACTTCTGTCTGCAAATTTTCCGTTAGTACTCTTCTGATGCTCCATTGGTGAGTTCTTACAATTGTCCCTTGCTGAGAGGTGATACATTCTGCAAAGCTCTGAAGGTACTAGTACAGATCCTACCCATTAGCCCTTTGTATTTTTTGTCCATTTCTCCCATCCTCTAGTTTACCTAGTCCTTCTTGTCCTCTCCCTGTTTTCTGACCACATCAACTTACCTAGCATTATGGATGGATAATTTCCCACAGTTTGTCCAGCCAGCCTGATCAACAAGGGCATCCTGAGACAATGTAGCAATTGCCTCATGTACACTGACAACCCACTTCTTCTAGGCCACACAAATTCATTATGTGAGAGATGCATCTATATCAAGAACCTAGAATGCAGGCTCTCTCACTCACCAGTCAGTTCATCTGATACTAAGCAGGTTGTCAGCATGCACACCTCACTGCCTGCACCTACAAAACCAACAACACATAAACCTACATATGTGGAGGTCCTTACCAGAAGGTTACCTAAATATCAGAAACCTCTCAAACACAAACAGAAACACAATTTACATAATACACCCTCTGCAGAGCATAGTACACATAATATGTCACACATCAGCGTCTCATCTGTCAAGCCCCTAAGACATAACACAAAAACAAACATGTTAGTCATAGGCAACTCAATTATGAGACACACACATGTCGCTCTCATAAGGTTGGATAAGGAAAGAGTCAGTCAGCTGTCTGTTAGGTGCCAGGATCCACCACATCACACACACAATCAAGTCTCTAAACAACAAGCCCTGTTATGACTCCATCATAGTCCATGTTGGTGTGAATGACTTGAGATGTACCTCACTGGACTATATGAAGACAGACATGACTGAGCTCTCTGATTATGTGTCTCAGGCAGGTGTGTTCCTAACCTTAAGCAGCATTTCACCTTCACCTAGGATGATACCTCAATATAAACAAAAAATGACTGACTTCAACAATTGGCTCAATTTCTGGCATCATTAAAGGTGATCCAGTAGCTGTCAGCCTGGGATGACATGGTCAACAGACCATGATGCTTTGCTAGAGATGGTCTTCATCTGTCACCCCTGGGATTTCGCTTACTGGCTAAGGCTCTTGCTGTGACACCCATGCCTTGGCCCAGCAATCAAGGAGCCTTAATCCTCACCACTAACACAAGTGAGGAGCATCTTATATAGGAGGAAAGGATAACAAATATACACAGTAAAGTGCAATTTCCCTTAAGAGCATACAGAGATCACAGTCAGTCCAGGGCTGGTCACTCCCTTGCTCTCCAGGTCTTCAATAAGACTCCACACTGGCACAGCTATAGGGTCCGGATCTCAGCCTAGCTGGGCCAGCTAAAACCTCCAGCACCCTCTCTGTCCAACCAGTGATTCATATCCCTGCCCAGGTAGCTCACACACATACACACACACACACACACACACACACACACACACACACACACACACACACACACACATACACACACACACACACACACACACACACACACACACACACACACACACACACACACACACACACACACACACACACACACACACACACACACACACACACACACACACACGCACACACACACGCACACACATGCCCACACATACAAACATACACACACACATACACTTTGAGAAGAGTTTATACAACCACACAGCCACTCCTGGGAAAAGCTGGCACAGGTTCTGCAGCTATGCCCCTTTTTACCAGATTATACAGTAGTACCAGCTGCCTCCACCCATTAATATTTATCAGCTACTCAAAGGCACTTAAAAGGGTGTCCAATTATTACTGTGCAATATTATTATCCAATTGGTAGTATAGCCCAGGGCTAAAGCTATTAGAGTGGCTCTGTACAATTTTACCAAAAGGCTGTGAGTACTCTAGAGAGCTTAAATTATCTATACAAAAACAGCCACAGTTGAAAAAGTTTAAAAATATTTAATAACAGTCAAAACACAAGGCAATACATTTTACTACACAGTGCTAGTCAAGAGTTCAGAGATCACAGAGAAATACTTAAAATAATTCAGTAGTACAGTTCTGACATCACAGAAAAAACACGTACTCTAATCTTTCCTAGTTTCTGGTTATTTCTAAGAGAATTAGTTCTAAGAGAAAACACAAATCTAAGATAAACTTACATATAGAGCAAGACAATGCTGAGTTGGATGGTCAAGACAAAAATGCTTAATACTCTCTGATTCTCTCTGTTTAAATTGATATTACAGTCCTGATTCACATTACATCATTCTTCACACTTTCCTGGGATTCCAAGGCTAACAGGCTACATTCTTTAGTACGTTCACACCAGGTCAGGAAGCAAAGCCATTAAGGACATTTATGCATGCGAATTCTGGCCATTAGCTATGGCCTTAACACAATAGCAAGAATTCCTTCATCTTGACCATCTGGAGCAGTGTTTACATCAAAGGGTCACAACAGGCTTTACTTGGTCAGCCAAGTGCACTGTTGTGACATTTTTGCAGTTCCACATGTAACACTAGTTTTACCATTTAAGACAACAAGCCTGTAGTTTACATTAATATTTACAGATGACAGAATTATCTCCAAAATTCTATCTGGTTAGGCTGGCAGCCTTCATCTATCTTCAACCAATCTTCATATAACCCCGCCCCCCCAGAGAACTCAAGCTAGTTTTTTCAAGTGACCCTTGAGAAACACTGCTTGAGGGAGTGAGATCTATCTGAGTATACCTCACCCGGTTCCCTGACTTGACGGCCCATCTGCATTGGCATTCTTAATCCCACTGCAGTACTGTATGGACATATCATATGCTTGCAACCCCAGGCTCCATCTTAGCAACTTGGCATTTTGTTGGCTGGCTCTGTTTAACCATGTTAGGGGGTTGTAATCTGCCATAACAGTGAATTTCCTTCCATACAGATAAGGCTGAAGTTTCTGCAGTTCCCACACTAGGGCAAGACATTCCTTTTCTACAGCTGCATAGCATTCATCCCTGGGTTGGAGCCTATGACTGAGATAAACCACTGGGTGCTCTTCTCCCTCTGAAAAAATATGACTAAGTACAGCACCCACACCATGGTTCGAAGCATCCACCTGCACAACAAATTCTTTGCTGTAATCTGGACTGGCTAACACAGGGGGTCCTCCCAAAGCTTCTTTAAGCTTCTGGAATGCCTGCTCACATGCTGGGGTCCACACTACCTTATCTAGTCTGTTCTTCCTTGTCAGGTCTGTGAGGGGAGCAGCTATGGTACTATAACTGGAGACAAACTTTTTGTAGTACCCTGCTGTCCCTAAAAATACCCTCACCTGCTTTTTAGTAACAGGTGCAGGCCATGCCTGAATGGCTTCCACTTTGGCAGGTTCTGGCCTTATCTTACCACTCCCCACTCTATGTCCTAGGTAGGAGACCTCTGCCTTACCCACCTGACATTTGCTCAGCTTAATGGTCAACCCTGGCCTCTGTAGTCTGCCCAGCACCTCCCTGACATGCTGAAGGTGCTCTGGCCAGGAATGTTGTAGATGGCAATATCATCTAAGTAAGCAAGGGCAAACCCTCCTGCTCCTCCTAGGATATGATCTACCAGCCTCTGGAAAGTCACGGGGGCATTATTCATCCCAAAGGTCCTCTTTGTGAACTCATACAAGCCAAAAGGTGTCACAAAGGCTGACTTCTCTCTAGCACTGGAAGTCAAGGGCACCTGCCAGTAATCCTTGGAAAGATCAATGGTTGTAAGATGCTTATTTAATTTCCTGTAGTCCACACAGAACCTGGTGCTGCCATCCTTCTTTGGCACCAGTACACTGGGGAGGCCCAGAAACTGTTGGACTCTTGAATCACCCCTAGTTCCAACATCTCCTGTACCTCCTCCCTCAGAGTCTGTTTGACTCTCTCAGGCACTCTGTAGGAGGTCTGCCTAATAGGCCTTTTGGGGTCCTGTGTCAACCTGGTGCTACCCCAAGTGGGTGCACTCTGGTTTCCCAGTAAACATGTCTCCAAATACCTGCAACACTACTCAGATTTCTCAAACCTGGGTAGGAGATAGTTGCTGGGACATTGCTACCCCTTCCACTGAGGTATCAGCCCAAGCCTCACTGAGGAGATCAGTCCCCAAATCTCCCTCAGACTCCTCCTGCAATCCAATGCAAACGCTCAGCACAAGGGCCTCCCTGTCATGGTAAGGTTTCATCATGTTAACATGGTACAATTTGTGCCCCTGCCTTCTGCCTAGCAGTTCCAGCATGTAATTAACATCACTTACCTTTCTTACCACATTGTAGGTTCTTCCCAAGCTGCTTGCAGCTTGTTGTGTCTGACAGGAATGATAACTATTACCTGCTGCCCGATAGTATACTCTCGAGCTTGAGCATTCCTGTCATACCACACTTTTTTCTTTTGTTGGACTTCTGCCAGGTTCTCCTGGGCCAAGCCCATGAGTTCCCTGAGTCTTGTCCTGAGGTTTAGGATGTATGCCACAACAGACTCCTTGTGAGACTTGCACTCACCTTCCCACTCATCTCAAATTAATCTAGAGGTCCCCTCACCCTATGCCCATACAGCAACTCAAAGAGTGAAAAACCTGTGGATTCCTGGAGAATCTCTCTGTAAGCAAACAACAGATGGGGCAAATATTTGTCCCACTCCCTCTTCAACTGATCTGCAAATGCCCATAGCATGGACTTGATTGTAGAGTTTAACCTCTCAACAAGACCATTAGTCTGGGGGATGGTAGGGGGTGGTCTTCATGTGTTTCACCCCACAGGACTTCCACAGACAAGCCAGCAGGTCAGTATTTCTTTTGGGAAACCTACCCTGCTGAAAATCTCTAACAAAGCATTTGCTATCTTCTCTGCCTCAATGGAGGACAAAGCCACTGCCTCAGGGTATAGTGCAGCATAATCCACTACCACTAGGATATACTTTTTCCCTGTGGAACTTGGGGTACTCAAAGGACCCACAATATCCATAGCTACCCTCTGAAATGGCTTCTCAATCACAGGCAAAGGCATCAAAGGAGCTCTCACCTTGTCTCCTGCCTTGCCTACCTTTTGGCACTGCTCACAGGTCCTGCAGTGCCCTGTTACATCTCTGGAAATTTCAGGCCAATAACAGTTCTGCATAATACTCTTCTTTGTATGTTTTATGCCCATATGACCTGCAAAGGGAATATTATGGGCTATGGCTAGAAGCGCCAGATGGTAGGCTCTAGGCACTACCAACTGCTGTACTCTTTCTCCTTCTAGCCCTCCCTCAGGGGTCCACTCTCTGTATAGTAACCCATTGTCCCAGTATACAGATCCCCCTTTCCTTGAAAATCAGGTGCCTCCTTGGCTACCTGCCTCAGGCCTTGCAATGTAGGGTCTGAGAGCTGAGCCTGTCTCACCTCCCTCCTTGTAACACTTCCCAGCTCCCCTTCCACAGGAAGTCTGGCATCCTGTGACAGTGGTGCCACACTGTCAGCCTGGGTACTACTACTCACCTCTACCTTTGCAGTCACTCTGTCCAAAGGACCATCAGTACCCCAAGCAGCTGTGTCTCACCTTCAGTCTCAATGCTACAGGGTAGCTCCCTCCCTGAAGTAACCACCTCACCAGTCCTGGCTGCAAGTATGCAGTCTGTCTGGGTCTCCCCCATGCTACTAGACTTACTTTCTTGTCTCCAAGCCTGACTGCATGTAACTGCACAAGCACAGGGCACTGCACTGTCAAAATCACTCCCTATCAGGACATCTGCAGGTATGTCCTCAAACACACCTACTTGCTGGCTTATTTTTCTTCTCTCCCAGTCCAGGTGAACCCTAGCCAAAGGTATTTTGAATAGGACCCCTCATAAAGCCCTGACTGGAGTAGACTGTCCAGGCAAGTATTGATCCTCTGTAACCATTGCAGGCTTTACAATGGTTATAGCAGAGGCTGTGCCTCTCTTGGCAATGGCCTCTTTGCCATTCACTACAATTGGATATAACTACTGGTGGTAGTTTGGTACCCTTGTTGTCCCAAGACAACCTACTATTGGCATTTTGTCTTTCCCACATACTGGCTCCCTCACCTTTTGTTCCCCACCTTGCCTCCATGGACACCTGTATGCCACATGGCCCCATTGGTTACATTCAAAACATTTAACCCTAGCTCCTGGACGTGTACTTGGACTAGTGGCTTCCCCTGCTACTGGCAGATTCTGTTGGGGCAGTCTGTGCTGCCCATCTTGGGTTCATTTAGACCCATGAGCAGTACTGGGGGTCCCTTTCATGTGCAGGGCTGCCCTGCTTGCCAGGTATAGGTCTCCCTTCTTCCCCAACTCATCTGAAGTAGCACATTGTCTATCAGCTAACCAGATCATCATGTTCTCAGGCAAAGTGCTAAGGGCTTGTTCCCTCACCAAAAGGTCTGCCAGCCCTTCAGAAGTGGTGACCTAACATCCACTCACCCACCTATGGCAATAAGTGCTCAGTTCAGCAGCATATTCACACACACTTTCATCTGCCTTGTGTCTACGGTCACAAAACTTTTTCCTATATGTTTCAGGTGTTAGCTTAAACAATTCTAACAAGTGGTTTTTAACAGCAGTATAATCAAAACGTGCAACATCAGACATTTTTGACAAAACAGTTACAGCTTTATCATGGAGTAAGGGGATCAGAAACCGTACCCAGAGCCTTTAGTCAACACTATACTGTTTGCATACCCTCTCAAACATATGAATGAAACGATCAAAATTATCCCCTTCTTTAAACTGCGGAGGAAATTTACTGACCTTTTGTGCTTCTGGGGTCCAGTTACTTCCTTCTTCATTACCTCCATGACTCTGGCGAAGACTGAGCATTTCCCTCTCATGCTCCTCTGCCACTCCTTTTCCTTGGCTTCAGTCTCCAAATGCCTGGTCTCCAACTCAAATCTCTTAAGCTCCAGATGGATTTTTAAGTCCTCTGCAGAAAGGTTGAGCTGTCTATTCTCCAAGGGTATTATATCACCACTGCCAGTCTGATTGTCCTCATGGTTGCTGTTTTCTGATGCAGCTGTAACCAAGGCTGCAATCAGGTCTGCCTTAGTCCGGTTTCCATGCACCAGTCCCCTAGCCTGGCACATCTCTGCCAGCTGACTCCTTGTTGGCTTTCCATACTCCTCTGCTGACATGGTGCATGCTCACCCTGACTAACTAAGCTAACAAAAGAAATAAAACAATTGCGATCTGAACTCTGAGTATTCACTGCATGGCTGATTTAGAGTACAAAACATCTTCAAAGCTCACTGTACACAAGCTACAGGAATTCACTCTACAAACACCACTACAAGCCAATTAGTATTTGCCACCAACTGATATGTGATGTGGATATTCCGCCACTGCCAAAAAATTAATATGTGATGCCCATGCCCTGGCCCAGCAATCATGGAGCCTTAATCCTCACCACTAACACCAGTGAGGGGCATCTCATATATGAGGAAAGGATAACAAATACACACAGTAAAGTGCAATTTCCCTTAGGAGCACACAAAAATCACAGTCAGTCCTCGGCTGGTCGCTCCCTCGCTCTCCAGGTGCCCAATAAGACTCCTCACTGGCACAGTTATAGAGTCCGGATCTCAGCCTAATGGGCAAACTGAAACATCCAGCACCCGCTCTGTCCAACCAGTGCTTCGTGTCCCTGCCCAGGTGGCTGACACACACACACACACACACACACACTTTCAGAAGAGTTTATACAACCACACAGAGACTCCTAGGAAAGGCTGGTACAGGGCTAAAGCTATTAGAGTGGCTTTGTACGATTTTACCAAAGGCCTGCAAGTACTTTACAGAGCTTAAATTATCTTTACAAAAACAGCTACAGTTGAAAGGGTTTAAAAATATTTAATAACAAATAGTCAAAGCACAAGACAATACTTTTTACTACACAGTGCTAGTCACGAGATCAGAGATCACAGATAAATACTTAAAATAATTCAGTAGTACAATTCTGATATCACAGAAAAAACACTTAGCCTAATCTTTCTAGTTTCTGGCTATTTCTAAGAGAAAACACAAATCTAATATAAACTTACATATAGAGAAAGACAGTGCTGAGTACGATGGTCAAGACAAAAATGCTTAATACTCTCTGATTCTCTCTGTTTAAATTGATATTACAGTTCTGATTCACATTACATCATTCTTCACACTTTCCTGGGTTTCCCAGGCTAACAGGTTACATTCTTTAGTACGTTCACACCAGGTCAGGAAGCAAAGTCATTAAGGACATTTATGCATGCAAATCCTGGCCATTAACTATGGCCTTAACACAATAGCAAGAATTCCTTCATCTTGACCATCCGGAGCAGTGTTTACATCAAAGGGTCACAACAGGCTTTACTTGGTCAGCCAAGTGCACTCTTGTTACATTTTTGCAGTTCCACATGTAACACTAGTTTTACCATTTAAGGCAACAAGCCTGTAGTGTACATTAATATTTACAGATGACAGAATTATCTCCAAAATTCTATCTGGTTAGGCTGGCAGCCTTCATCTATCTTCACCCAATCTTCATATAACCCCCCCCCCCAGAGAACTCAAGCTAGTTTTTTCAAGTGACCCTTGAGAAACACTGCTTGAGGGAGTGAGATCTATCTGAGTATACCTCACCCGGTTCCCTGACTTGACGGCCCATCTGCATTGGCATTCTTAATCCCACTGCAGTACTGTATGGACATATCATATGCTTGCAACCCCGGCTCCATCTTAGCAACTTGGCATTTTGTTGGCTGGCTCTGTTTAAACATGTTAGGGGGTTGTAATCTGCCATAACAGTGAATTTCCTTCCATACAGATAAGGCTGAAGTTTCTGCAGTGCCCACACTAGGGCAAGACATTCCTTTTCTACAGCTGCATAGCATTCATCCCTGGGTTGGAGCCTATGACTGAGATAAACCACTGGGTGCTCTTCTCCCTCTGAAAAAATATGACTAAGTACAGCACCCACACCATGGTTCGAAGCATCCACCTGCACAACAAATTCTTTGCTGTAATCTGGACTGGCTAACACAGGGGGTCCTCCCAAAGCTTCTTTAAGCTTCTGGAATGCCTGCTCACATGCTGGGGTCCACACTACCTTATCTAGTCTGTTCTTCCTTGTCAGGTCTGTGAGGGGAGCAGCTATGGTACTATAACTGGAGACGAACTTTCTGTAGTACCCTGCTGTCCCTAAAAATACCCTCACCTGCTTTTTAGTAACAGGTGCAGGCCATGCCTGAATGGCTTCCACTTTGGCAGGTTCTGGCCTTATCTTACCACTCCCCACTCTATGTCCTAGGTAGGAGACCTCTGCCTTACCCACCTGACATTTGCTCAGCTTAATGGTCAACCCTGGCCTCTGTAGTCTGCCCAGCACCTCCCTGACATGCTGAAGGTGCTCTGGCCAGGAATGTTGTAGATGGCAATATCATCTAGGTAAGCAAGGGCAAACCCTTATGCTCCTCCTAGGATATGATCTACCAGCCTCTGGAAAGTCACGGGGGCATTATTCATCCCAAAGGTCCTCTTTGTGAACTCATACAAGCCAAAAGGTGTCACAAAGGCTGACTTCTCTCTAGCACTGGAAGTCAAGGGCACCTGCCAGTAACCCTTGGTAAGATCAATGGTTGTAAGATGCTTATTTAATTTCCTGTAGTCCACACAGAACCTGGTGCTGCCATCCTTCTTTGGCACCAGTACACTGGGGAGGCCCAGAAACTGTTGGACTCTTGAATCACCCCTAGTTCCAACATCTCCTGTACCTCCTCCCTCAGAGTCTGTTTGACTCTCTCAGGCACTCTGTAGGAGGTCTGCCTAATAGGCCTTTTGGGGTCCTGTGTCCACCTGGTGCTACCCCAAGTGGGTGCACTCTGGTTTCCCAGTAAACATGTCTCCAAATACCTGCAACACTACTCAGATTTCTTGAACCTGGGTAGGAGATAGTTGCTGGGACATTGCTACCCCTTCCCCTGAGGTATCAGCCCAAGCCTCACTGAGGAGATCAGTCCCCAAATCTCCCTCAGACTCCTCCTGCAATCCAATGCAAATGCTCAGCACAAGGGCCTCCCTATCATGGTAAGGTTTAATCATGTTAACATGGTACAATTTGTGCCCCTGCCTTCTGCCTAGAAGTTCCAGCATGTAATTAACATCACTTACCTTTCTTACCACATTGTAGGTCCTTCCCAAGCTGCTTGCAGCTTGTTGTGTCTGACAGGAATGATAACTATTACCTGCTGCCCGATAGTATACTCTCAAGCTCGAGCATTCCTGTCATACCACACTTTTTTCTTTTGTTGGACTTCTGCCAGGTTCTCCTGGGCCAAGCCCATGAGTTCCCTGAGCCTTGTCCTGGGGTTTAGGATGTATGCCAAAACAGACTCCTTGTGAGACTTGCACTCACCTTCCCACTCATCTCAAATTAATCTAGAGGTCCCCTCACCCTATGCCCATACAGCAACTCAAAGAGTGAAAAACCTGTGGATTCCTGGAGAATCTCTCTCTGTAAGCAAACAACAGATGGGGCAAATATTTGTCCCACTCCCTCTTCAACTGATCTGCAAATGCCCATAGCATGGACTTGATTGTAGAGTTTAACCTCTCAACAAGACCATTAGTCTGGGGGATGGTAGGGGGTGGTCTTCATGTGTTTCACCCCACAGGACTTCCACAGACAAGCCAGCAGGACAGTATTTCTTTTGGGAAACATACCCTGCTGAAAATCTCTAACAAAGCATTTGCTATCTTCTCTGCCTCAATGGAGGACAAAGCCACTGCCTCAGGGTATAGTGTAGCATAATCCACTACTACTAGGATATACTTTTTCCCTGTGGAACTTGGGGTACTCAAAGGACCCACAATATCCATAGCTACCCTCTGAAATGGCTTCTCAATCACAGGCAAAGGCATCAAAGGAGCTCTCACCTTGTCTCCTGCCTTGCCTACCTTTTGGCACTGCTCACAGGTCCTGCAGTGCCCTGTTGCATCTCTGGAAATTTCAGGCCAATAAAAGTTCTGCATAATACTCTTCTTTGTATGTTTTATGCCCATATGACCTGCAAAGGGAATATTATGGGCTATGGCTAGAAGCGCCAGATGGTAGGCTCTAGGCACTACCAACTGCTGTACTCTTTCACCTTCTAGCCCTCCCTCAGGGGTCCACTCTCTGTATAGTAACCCTTTGTCCCAGTATACAGATCCCCCTTTCCTTGAAAATCAGGTGCCTCCTTAGCTACCTGCCTCAGGCCTTGCAATGTAGGGTCTGAGAGCTGAGCCTGTCTCACCTCCCTCCTTGTAACACTTCCCAGCTCCCCTTCCACAGGAAGTCTGGCATCCTGTGACAGTGGTGCCACACTGTCAGCCTGGGTACTACTACTCACCTCTACCTTTGTAGTCACTCTGTCCAAAGGACCATCAGTACCCCAAGCAGCTGTGTCTCACCTTCAGTCTCAATGCTACAGGGTAGCTCCCTCCCTGAAGTAACCACCTCACCAGTCCTGGCTGCAAGTATGCAGTCTGTCTGGATCTCCCCCATGCTACTAGACTTACCTTCTTGTCTCCAAGCCTGACTGCATGTAACTGCACAAGCACAGGGCACTGCACTATCAAAATCACTCCCTATCAGGACATCTGCAGGTATGTCCTCAAACACACCTACTTGCTGGCTTATTTTTCTTCCCTCCCAGTCCAGGTGAACCCTAGCCAAAGGTATTTTGAATAGGACCCCTCATAAAGCCCTGACTGGAGTAGACTGTCCAGGCAAGTATTGATCCTCTGTAACCATTGCAGGCTTTACAATGGTTATAGCAGAGGCTGTGCCTCTCTTGGCAATGGCCTCTTTGCCATTCACTACAATAGGATATAACTACTGGTGGTAGTTTGGTACCCTTGTTGTCCCAAGACAACCTACTATCAGCATTTTGTCTTTCCCACATACTGGCTCCCTCACCTTTTGTTCCCCACCTTGCCTCCATGGGCACCTGTATGCTACATGGCCCCACTGGTTGCATTCAAAACATTTAGCCCTAGCTCCTGGATGTGTACTTGGACTAGTGGCTTCCCCTGCTACTGGCAGATTCTGTTGGGGCAGTCTGTGCTGCCCACCTTGGGTTCATTTAGACCCATGAGCAGTACTGGGGGTCCCTTTCATGTGCAGGGCTGCCCTGCCTGCCAGGTATAGGTCCCCCTTCTTCCCCAACTCATCTGAAGTAGCACATTGTCTATCAGCTAACCAGATCCTCATGTTCTCAGGCAAAGTGCTAAGGGCTTGTTCCCTCACCAAAAGGTCTGCCAGCCCTTCAGAAGTGGTGACCTAACATCCACTCACCCACCTATGGCAATAAGTGCTCAGTTCAGCAGCATATTCACACACACTTTCATCTGCCTTGTGTCTACGGTCACAAAACTTTTTCCTATATGTTTCAGGTGTTAGCTTAAACAATTCTAACAAGTGGTTTTTAACAGCAGTATAATCAAAACGTGCAACATCAGACATTTTTGACAAAACAGTTACAGCTTTATCATAGAGTAAGGGGATCAGAAACCGTACCCAGAGCCTTTAGTCAACACTATACTGTTTGCATACCCTCTCAAACATATGAATGAAACGATCAAAATGATCCCCTTCTTTAAACTGCGGAGGAAATTTACTGACCTTTTGTGCTTCTGGGGTCCAGTTACTTCCTTCTTCATTACCTCCATGACTCTGGCGAAGACTGAGCATTTCCCTCTCATGCCTCCTCTGCCACTCCTTTTCCTTGGCTTCAGTCTCCAAATGCCTGGTCTCCAACTCAAATCTCTTTAGCTCCAGATGGATTTTTAAGTCCTCTGCAGAAAGGTTGAGCTGTCTATTCTCCAAGGGTATTATATCACCACTGCCAGTTTGATTGTCCTCATGGTTGCTGTTTTCTGATGCAGCTGTAACCAAGGCTGCAATCAGGTCTGCCTTAGTCCGGTTTCCATGCACCAGTCCCCTAGCCTGGCACATCTCTGCCAGATGACTCCTTGTCGGCTTTCCATACTCCTCTGCTGACATGGTGCATGCTCACCCTGACTAACTAAGCTAACAAAAGAAATAAAACAATTGCGATCTGAACTCTGAGTATTCACTGCATGGCTGTTTTAGAGTACAAAACATCTTCAAAGCTCACTGTACACAAGCTACAGGAATTCACTCTACAAACACCACTACAAGCCAATTAGTATTTGCCACCAATTGATATGTGATGTGGATATCCCGCCACTGCCAAACAATTAATATGTGATGCCCATGCCCTGGCCCAACAATCATGGAGCCTTAATCCTCACCACTAACACCAGTGAGGGGCATCTCATATAGGAGGAAAGGATAACAAATACACACAGTAAAGTGCAATTTCCCTTAGGAGCACACAAAAATCACAGTCAGTCCTCGGCTGGTCGCTCCCTTGCTCTCCAGGTGCCCAATAAGACTCCTCACTGGCACAGTTATAGAGTCCGGATCTCAGCCTAATGGGCAAACTGAAACATCCAGCACCCGCTCTGTCCAACCAGTGCTTCGTGTCCCTGCCCAGGTGGCTGACACACACACACACACACACTTTCAGAAGAGTTTATACAACCACACAGAGACTCCTGGGAAAGGCTGGCACAGGGCTAAAGCTATTAGAGTGGCTTTGTATGATTTTACCAAAGGCCTGCAAGTACTTTACAGAGCTTAAATTATCTTTACAAAAACAGCTACAGTTGAAAGGGTTTAAAAATATTTAGTAACAAATAGTCAAAGCACAAGACAATACTTTTTACTACACAGTGCTAGTCAAGAGTTCAGAGATCACAGATAAATACTTAAAATAATTCAGTAGTACAATTCTGATATCACAGAAAAAACACTTAGCCTAATCTTTCTAGTTTCTGGCTATTTCTAAGAGAAAACACAAATCTAACATAAACTTACATATAGAGAAAGACAGTGCTGAGTATGATGGTCAAGACAAAAATGCTTAATACTCTCTGATTCTCTCTATTTAAATTGATATTACAGTCCTGATTCACATTACATCATTCTTCACACTTTCCTGGGTTTCCCAGGCTAATAGGTTACATTCTTTAGTAAGTTCATGCCAGGTCAGGAAGCAAAGCCATTAAGGACATTTATGCATGTAAATTCTGGCCATTAGTTATGGCCTTAACACAAAAGCAAGAATTCTTCATCTAGATCGGCCGGGGCCATGTTTACATCAAAGGGTCACAACAGGCTTTACTTGGTCAGCAGAGTGCACTGTTGTTACATTTTTGCAGTTCCACATGTAACACTATATTTACCTTTTAAGACAACAAGCCTGTGGTTTACATTAATATTTACAGATGACAGAATTTTCTCCAAAATTCTATTTGGCTAGGCTGGCAGCCTTCATCAGTCTTCACCCAATCTTCACACTTGCCACCCCCATAGTGCCTTTCCTAGGCAATGTCACAAGAACAAAATTCCAGATGTAAAAATACCCTCTAAAAACACCCTCAAGGTTATGCTGCTAAATGCTAGGAGTCTAAACCAGAAACTACACTCACTGGAAGCAGTCCTCACCTTGGAAGATGCTGATATTTATGCAGTCAATGAGACCTGGTTTAAGGCTACAGACAGTACCCTAGCTATACCAGGTTACTTTTTCTTCTACATGTTCAGACCACAAACAGAAGGTGTGAGAACTAGGTGGTGTATCAATATTCATTAAAGACAATTGCACTTCTATATTGGTTAAACAGCACAATTTTCTTGAATTACTTCAGTTGCAATTGACTGTAGGAAAGACCCCTCTTCAGTTCATTGCCAGCTATAGGACCACCTTCATGAATCAGGACATCCACTCAGCCTACTTGGATCTACTTGAGTCAATCAAGGTACAACCAAACACCCTGGTTTTGGGTGACTTTAATTACCCATGCATTGACTGCATAAATTATACACATTCTAACTCACTCGCCCAAAAAGGTTCCTGATCTTTGTTAACTCCAATGCCCTGGACCAGCTAGTTGACATACCCACAAGGGGCTCAAAAATCCTGGATCTGGTGCTCACCAACATGGGGGACCTCTGCACCACCCATAGTGTGCGGTCATCCCTGGTGAGATCTGACCACAAATAAGTCTCACTAGAAGTAACTATAACACAAGATCCCCCTTAGCAACAACTAGACTAAAAACTTCTCCAAGGCCAATTACAAAATCTTATGTGACAGCATAAATAGCTTCTTAGCCTCTCCCCCCACTGATGGAACAGAAACTTATACTGAGTTAAACACCAATTCTTTATATGAGCACCTGTACAGTTGTATTGACTCTGCCATACCTGATAGAACCAAAGCAAGATCTTCAAGGAAAAATAAACTTCCTGGTAGACAACTACCATTAATAGGCTATACAATAGGAGAAAGAAATTACTGTCTAACAGTAGGAAGGAATGGTCTCAAAACTGGAAACACTCCCTCCAAGCAAATAACACTCCTTGTGAAGTACTCCAAAGCTAACTACAAATCCAAATTAGCTTGCCTAAGGAAGGATGACCGCAAGGCATTCCTTAATTACATCTGTAACCTCAAAGATAAGGCACAGATTTGCACTGAACTCGTAGTTAATGGTACTACATATACAGAACATACGGATATAGGAAACCTGCTAGCTGACAGGTTCATTGAAAACTTCACTCTACTTTCCCTGCCACATATACGCCAAAGCATCCCTAACTCCTGTATGCCACCTAGTATTTCTGAGGAGCAGGTCTTAAATGCCCTCTCCAAAGCCAAAAACACAGTTTCTATGGGACCCCACAACATCCCGGGCATCACCATTGGGCATGCTTTTCAATCACAGCCTAAGTTCTGGCTTCATCCCAGTGGAATGAAAAACAGCTACTGTCATCCCTTTGCACAAAGGAGGTGCAGCCACAGACCCCAGGAACTATAGACCCATTAGCTTGACCAGCCTTATCTGCAAAACCATAGCACAAATCTTCATGGACCTTTGTAAGGAACCCTTGTGGTCTCTCCACAGCAGCAAGGGAAGGAATAGAAAACTGTGGAAACTTTGATGCATTCAATGTTGAGGACTGATAGGCCATTGAGTTCCCATATGATAGACCAATGGGTGAACCAGGATGAAAATGAAAGAGAATGTGCCACAGGAAGATGCTATAGAACTTTCTATAGAATTCCTGCAGGACATGAAAACCAAAAAATGTGCCCTCAGTTTAGAAGAAAATGAGCTGAGAGAAGAGTTGCTTGATTTAATAGAGATAGAGAGACATTAAGATCAATAAAGAAAATAGACTGGAGAAGGTCAATAAAACCCAAAAAGTCATAAGTTTGATAAAACAAATGAATACAGTAATTAGGACTGTGTGTAGAGATCCATGTGATATAACAGAAGTAAACAGGATATATTATTATGCAGCTAAATTAATGACTGATAAAGTTCTACCACAAAAACACAGGGTAGTGAGGGAAAGGAAGGGGAGAAATTGAATACTATCATGGAAGTAATCAACAGAAAAAACTATAAAGCAATTAAGACAAGAAGTATCACAGATAGAAGAATATAGTAGATGGAAAAGATCCACAAAATACTTAGAAAGATAGACGTGATAAAAGCAATGCACAATATTAGAATGGATCAGGATCTATCGTGCAGATGAGGAAATGAAAGCAGAACTGCAAGTTGTTAAAACGTTTTCAGATGATATAAGAATGTCATTTGGTCTTGACAAATGTGCAAAAGCAACCTTTAAAGCAGGAAAACTGCAACACCAAGAAAACATCACTTTGAAACAAGAATGTGATTTGAGCAAGAGGAGTGTATAAATATTTGGGAATTGATGAAGGATCAACAATAAAACATGAACAAATGCAAATAAAACTTAGTATACAATACTTTAGAAGATTTAAATTAATCCTGAAAACTGAGTTGACATCTAGGAACAAAATCCAATCTATAAACCAATTTGCTCTTCTTGATCTAACTTACAGTTTTGGAGTGATTGAGTGGCCCCAAAACATGATGGATAGATTAAATAGGAAAACAAGAAGGATGCTTTATGCTCACCAAAGGATTTGTAAAAATCAGTGCATACCTAGAATATATATTCCCCGCTCTGAAGTAGGGATGGGCCTCCTTAAAATTAATTACATGTATAGATCCGCAATCGTGGGACTCCACACATATCTGTTGGGGTCTATATTAAATCACAGAATGCTTAAAAAAGTGAACATTGTTTAATCGACCCTATGTACGCAAAAGCTTACAATATCGAAGTGTCAGAACAGCGATTTTTTTCCCTTGGAAAAAAAATCGCTGTTCCAACAAAAAAAAAATCAATTACAAATATTACATTTAGTGGGGGGGGGCTTTGCCCCCCACCCCCTACTTAAATATACCAACTCTGAGACCGCACTACAGTGCCAAAAATGGCAAGGTACCAAGGTGGCCAAGCAAATTCTTTCTCAGGGAAAGAATTTGCTTAACAGCCGCTTCAATATTTTCCATTTTCAGCCTTTTCACTTTGACCAAGACACATTCAAAAGAATGCATCTTCGGTCTTCTAATATAGACCCTATCTGTTGACCTCACAAGACCCAACTGTAGTGAAAGTTTTGAAACATGAGGAGAATAAATCTAAGATGATTTCCATGCTTAATCTAGCAGAAGCATATTGGCATCAAGCAGGAATGGAAATCAAACCAGAACTAGATAAAAATCAGGCAAATGTGCCAAAAAACAAAAGAAGCATATAAGGTGAAGGACCAGACGAGAAGAAAAGAAATGCGGAAAATGCATAAATATAGTTGCAAGTATAGAAAACTTCTGGAAGAACCTCATGTTGATCAGGATCAAATACAGGAATGGTTAAGGAGAGGCAAATTCAAACCAAGAGATGAAAGGTTAATATTGGCGGCACAAGATACTGGGCTACATACACGTTGGTTTACAAAGTCCATTGAACATGTGGGAGAAACAGACAAATGTAGGTTTTGTAAAACAGAATTGGAAACAGTTGTGCACCTTGTTGCTGGTTGTGACATACTAATGGCAGAAGGACGGTATACCGAAAAGCATAATAATGTGGCAAGATTGTTGCACTGGGGAGTGTGCAAACATTATGGTACTGAAGTGGCTGAAAAACATTGGAAACACGAGCCACAAAGCATCATAGAAAATGATGAAGTCTACATCACATGGGATCATCCATTACCAACAGTTCAAAAGATAGATGCTAGAAAACCAGCTATAGTGGTCCAAGAAAGGAATACAAAAGTAGCATTGATCATTGAAATTGCCACACCCAGTGACTACAGTGCCTTGCATACAGAGAGACACAAAGTCATAAAATATCACAATTTGCAGGCAGAAATGAGAGCAATGTTCCAATAGTAGTAGGAGCAATGGGTCTTATAAAAAAGAATCTACAATCGTGTTTAGATATGTTAACAATACATGTAACATGCAAATTTCAGGAGTCATTACTGGGCCCATTGCGGGTTCTGTGAAGAGAACTTCTGGTTGACATTAAAGATTGA
The DNA here is from genome assembly GCF_019279795.1 of Protopterus annectens. Classification (NCBI taxonomy): domain Eukaryota; kingdom Metazoa; phylum Chordata; order Ceratodontiformes; family Protopteridae; genus Protopterus; species Protopterus annectens. The sequence continues at coordinate 286,224,904 of NC_056735.1, read as the reverse complement.
AACAATATTAATTTCATGAAGTTTAATTGTACTTTGATTTAGGAATGGGGTCCATTCCCAGGGTATTAGAAACGTAAAAGATTTGGAGAAATTAAAAAAGGGGAATATCACTACCATACTCTTACAAAATAGCTGCTCAGCCCCCCCCCCACCCCCACAGGGAGCATAGCTTTGATTAGGTTTCTGTTCTTTTTAAATTCCTGACTCTGTATTTATTTCCCTTTCCAGCAGGGTGCCTGACTGTTAGATCCTCAGCTTTTAATCATAGCTCCAGTGCTCCACTAACCAGCCATTGTTTCTCACTCATTGGCCCTAAGCTATGGGAATTACTTACCTCAAATTATAAAGAAGTTCAGTCATACTACAAATTTTGCAGCAGATTTAAAGACCACATTTTAAAGAGGCCAGTTTCACATGTTTCATATAAAGTGCCATTACATACCTCTCAAATGTCCAGATTTTTGCCTCACATTGTGGTCTGTTCCTCATAAAATTTTGGGTTTTCTGGCAAATCCTTTGCAGATCATTGAGGACTGAAGTCAGAAAATAATGACAGATATTTGAGTTAGGACTTCAAACCCTTCAGAAAATGAGCGCCAATTCAAAACCTGTTATTCTATCAACTTTCTAAGTTTGTGAGAGCAATATTTAAAAATTGTCCCTATGTTTGGTACTTTGACTCCCTATTATTTATGGTTTTGCCCAGATGTCTTGATCTAAGAGGTTGAGAGGTACGCATAGCTGAAAATCATATTCTGTCCATCTCTCTTTATCACTACATTTACTTTTTAGATATCCAAAAGAAACTTCGGATAACCTGGCATTTGTCATTATAATAATAACTCTGTAAATACTACACATAACTATAAGCTGTCCAAGCCATCTTCTCTCTCATTTTCTCTGTTGCTTTATTCACTCCCATAGCACTAACATTGGCACTCGTGATATCAGTATCATCTGCGTAGTGTCTGATTTCTTTGCTAGCCTTTTAGTGTTGCTTGCCATGTTACTTTTGTTCGCATTCATTTATTTCTACAGAATTGTATACCTTACAATTATCAGTGTCTCCCTATTTTAATTGCTATCATTGCAGCTGTTTATTTGAATTATTAATTTTTAACTTCACTTGTTATATGCAGTGGCTGTTTAACAATCGTTATGCTGCTTTGAAAATAGAATAGTACATTGAGATCAGTTGTTCTACCCTGTTTTACAGACTTAACTAACTAAATATTAATGTTTTACACATTCCTGTTGTATGAGTCTTGCTTTGTTTCAAATGCTTCACAAGCTAAATTTGAATAATGCTAGTATTAACCTGTATTGTACAATGTCTAGATGAAATCTAGGATTTTGATACAGCACTGGCTACTTTGAAAAGAGATGCCAGCTAAGTAAAATATATGTCAAAGTCAGGCATACCTGAACATAGCTAAATGAAGGTAAAGCTATGTATTTTTTTTTACGTATTATCCTTTTAAAAGAGTTTACACACCCTGTCATTATGTACAGTTTTATAAAAACACTTCTAGGAAATACAACTGCATTATTTATTACTTTTTTATAGTCTTCCAATTATGTTTTTGATCATACCTGTATTATTTGTCTGGGTGACCGGACCTTTTTCCATTAATATAAGTCGGATTTGCAATGGGCACGCTGGCTGGGCTGGCCAATCAGCGTGCATGTTTGGGAATACTAATAGGCAGTCATTGTATAATTAACATCTCTCACCCACAGTCACTGAAGTTTAATACCCCATCACTGATTCACTTAGCTAAAAAAGTTTTCTGAATAGGTGAATTAAATGACAAAGGCAATTTCTAAAGCAGCAAAAAGGCAGAGGAATCATCTGGATTAAAGCCAAAGTAACAACCTAAAATAATAGAAATGTAGTAGTAGCTTCTAGGGGGTGTTGTGTTCCACACTATTGCCTTAACTTGGAATGTATGTATATATGTCACTCAGACAACAGAGACAAGTTATTATGCAGTTTTGGTTCACCTTCTAGCTGCATTAAGGTTTAACAATATTATTTTGTGCACTGTACTGGGGTGGTGCCTTGATTGGGAAGAGTATCTATGTTTTTCACCCATTTATTGCAGGGATGTGTTCCGGATGCCCTATGACCCTGAATTTGATTATGGGGATAAGTGGAGAATGAATTAATATCTTTTATGTACCATGTTGTTAATGTGTTTCAGAGCTGCATGCTGAATCATCAAATGTTCACCTTAGATATATCACAAGCAGAAATAAAGGCAGATGGAGTATCAAATGTGTAGTTTCAGCCAACTATAAAATATTTATTTTTATATGCTTTATCTAGGCCATCTGATGTCACCAGTCATTTCTATAGCATTTACAGGCCCACAACTCTAAATATCTTTTAAAGAACCATCATTTCACATAAAGCACCCTATTCTGACACACTTCACAATGTGTGCATTTTGTGATATAATTTACCAGTTTCTATACTAACAGGACCAGTAGTCCTTAAAATAACTGCATGCAAGATTGTCAAAGTGCTAACAATAACTGCATATCATTAGGAAGAAGATATTAGTACAGGAGAGGTAGTTTACAGATTATGTTGTTAGTGACCACCAAGCTGGGATCAGATCTCACACAGAGCAATGAAAGAACAATCATATCCCCTTCAGTTAATAGAGCGGCTCCTTCTAATGTTTATTTTCTTTCTTATATTGTTTTCCTTTTCCAGTTTGGCTTCACACACATACTGAAATCGACATCTAACACATTCTTATTTATGTTGTCATTTAGAATTGCTTTTCTTCTTAATGCAAAACTCATATAAATTGATTTAGAACCTGCTACATTCAGACAGATAAAAAACAATATTAAATAGATTGTTTCTTTCCTGATAGCCAGCAACTAGACAGTAACCAGAACTGATCAGTACACTTCTGTTTTTTTTTTTTTTTTTGGTAATGTAAGATGTTTTGTACATATAAGATATATTTTTTTCTGTAAACTAACAGTTGGCCTTTTGTATAATGTGTGTGGCATTTTGCAGATTGAGAAGTTTTGAGTCTATATTTATTTTGTTTTGTGTTTATAATTCAAAAATATTTTACATAATTTGAAATGTTACAAATTCTAGGTTACTTTTGTTCCTAGTTTCCTTCCATTGCTATAATAGTTTTTGCACTTTTTATTCTTGTACCTGTATGACTTTTGTATGTTACATACACTCTGGCCAGTCACTACTGAGTCTAATTTTCAGTGCACTGTTCTGCACGTTTGTGTTTATATAGTTTCTTTCTGTAAATCCCTATTTAAAAAATTAATTTATGGATGGGGAGAGGTAGTGAACTTTGGTCTGGTTAAATGACTTGCTTGGAATTATATAATATGCAAGTAGTGGCAATGGGAATACTAGTATGATTTAGAGAAGTTCTTTAAGCATAAAGCTGTTCTATCAGCCAGTAAAGATTATTTTACTTTAGTTTATAGATATATGCCATTTATAATAGATGCAATGATGCAGATTAATATGTTTGCCCATACTGCCAGTAATCTAGATTTACCCTAGAGATAAATAACTGGCCTGGGACAGCAAATGGCTGAAGTCAATATTCCTTCCACAGCTAAAGGGATGTGATTTCTCACTGCAAGACTGCCCTCTGGGGTGGATAGTGAGTAACTCCAGTAAAACTAATAACAGAAGAGCTGATTTCAGGTGCCAGAGCTCTCAAGGCCACATAGAAGTATCCAGTAAGGTCACTGGACAGCTGTGGCTCAAGAAGAGCTAAGCTGGTTATGTCAGGTATAATAAGAAAATAAGCCAGTTTTCTAGTTTCAGCACTCAAATCTGTTTCTTTGATCTCAGCACTTGTTCAGAAAAAAAAAAATTTCATCTGCTTTTACTGTACTTGTGTTTCTACCTACTTGTTTACTTTTGCATCATCTTAAAAGTACTCAGTTGTATTTATTACTGCTTGGTGTAACTCATTCTAAGCCTTTTGGTTTAAACACTTGGGCTTTGGACCAGTTGTTTTGCACTGAGAGGGTTTGTGGTCTGCACTGTAGTGGCAGAACAGGTAGCTTACATCCTTCTAGGTTGGGAACTGCTGATTGAGGGCTCAGTGTCTGTTATTCTAAAAGTGTATTAATTCTGGTTTAAGCACTTGGGCTTTCAGGCCAGTTATTTTACATTAAGAGGGTTTGTGGTCTGCACTCTTGTGGGAGGAGAGGCTGCACTCTGCCCTTCTGAGCTGGGAATTTCTGGTTGAAGGCTTATAGTGCATGCATATCTGAACTGCTTCTTACTGAAGTTGGTGCACCTTGTTTGCTGTGGCATAGACTGGATTCGGGCCTCCTGGATCTAGCTTTGTTTGTGTAACTTGAGCACTAATTCAGGCATTCTCTAAAGTATTCAATTGTATTTATTACTGCTTGGTAGTAACTTGATTAAAGTGTAGCTATCATTCTAAGTCTTTTGGATTAAGCACTTGGGCTTTAGACCAGTTGTTTTACATTAGGAAGGTTTGTGGCATGCACTGTGGTGGCAGGACAGGTAGCTTTCATCCTTCTAAGTTGGGAACTGCTGATTGAGAGCCCAGTGTCTGTTATTCTTAAAGTGTATTAGTTCTGGTTTAAGCACTTGGGCTTCAGGCCAGTTATTTTACATTAAGAAGGTTTGTGGTCTGCACTCTTGTGGGAGAAGAAGCTGGACTCTGCCCTTCTGAGCTGGGAATTTCTGGTTGAAGGTTTATAGTGCCTGAATATTTGAACTGTATCTTACTGAAATTGATACACCTTGTTTGCTGTAGCATAGACTAGATCCAGGCCTGCTGAATCTAGCTTTGTTTATATGCTTGTTGTTTGTTTTGCTTGTTATTTCCCTGGAACGCTAATTCCACCTAATACGCGGCTTCTCAGCGCTTCTGTGGATCACTAGTGATATCTGCATTGCTTACTGTACTTATTTCCTTGTTTCACTTGAAAGAAAGTTACTGTTTGTCGTTTTTGCATTTAAGTTACCTGTAACACATTGCACTTAAGTTACCTGGCACTTGCTCACTAAAGCAATTATATAAGTCAGCACTAAAAATTAAAAGCACTACACCCTCACTCCCCACTGGCCCTGGTTTTCAATTATTAAGGAATTCCCAATATTATTTTAGCATGTCCAAAGGTCAGTTGTCAATCTCCTCTCTGGTCCAGCTGGTGAATCTGGGAATCTTGAGGCAATGTTACAACTGCCTCATGTACACAGACAACCCTCTCCTCCTCCCAACAAATTCCAACACATGTGAGAGATGCAACCATATAGCCAAACTGGAGGCTAAGCTCTCTCAACTCAGTACTGGCATAACCAGTCAGGAGGAGAAGGAAACCACACTCACTACAATTCCAGTCTCACATAGACCTACCACGACAGCAAACCAAACACATAATCACACAAAAACATACTTGGAGGCTCTAAATAAAGATCTGCTGAAGCAGCAGAGACCTCCAAAGCAGACACCCAAGCAACCGCTACCCCAAAACAAAACACGTGCAACACATATCTCATAAAGCCAGTGTGCCAAACAGTCACAGCCCTTAAGACTAAACAACACACCTGATACACTTGTAATAGGTGACTCTATCGTCAAGCACACTGACATCCCGCTCACCAGGCTGAACAAGGAGAGGGTCATGGTGAGCAGCCTGTCGGGCGCTAGGATCCGCCACATAACACATGCACTCAGGTCACTCCAAGGCAAGTACAAATATGATTCAGTCATTGTCCATGCTGGTGTGAATGACCTGAGACATACCTCCCTGGACTACATGAAAAGAGACATAAAGGAGCCTCTGAGCATGTAGACCAGGCCGGTATGACCCTGACCTTGAGTAGCATCTTACCCTCACCAAGAATGATGCCACAATATGAAGACAAGATGATCAATTTCAACAATTGGCTTAAGTACTGGTGTCATTCAAAGGGGATCAATGCCTGTCAGCTTGGGATGATATGCTCGACAAGCCACGATGCTTCACTAGGGACGGCTTGCACCTGTCACCCTGGGCTTTCGAATATTGGCAAAGGCTCTTGCTACCCCATAGTGCCTTTTTAGGCAAGGCTCAAAAGACAAAACCACCTCCATAGGTATCACAAGGGATAAGAAACTAAGAGTAATGCTACTCAACGCCAGAAGTCTAAACCACAAGATGCACTTTTCGAAACTCTCCTTAGCATGGAGAACATTGATATCTGTGCAGTAACAGAAACCTGGTTCAGGGCTCCCGGTGCACCCCAGCACTACCAGGTTATACCTCATACCATGCTTTTCGGCCCCAAAACTTGGACCGAACCACAAAAGGAGGAGTATCGATATTCATCAAAGATACCCACACCTCCAGGTTGGTGGCAAAGCACGAAGCATCAGAGACTATCCATGTGCAACTAACAGTGGGTAAAACTGCCTTCCAGTTTATAGCCTGCTACAGACCACCCTCCCAAACCCAGGAACCCCACTCGGCCTTCCTGAGAACACTGGAAAATATGAAGGTCTCTCCAAACACCATTATATTGGGCGACTTCAACTACTCAAACATAGACTGGGAGCATTACTCTAGCTCCAACACCCTAGCCCAAAGGTTCCTAGAATTTATAAACTCAAATGCTATGGAACAACTTGTTACCACTCCCACAAGAGGGAAAACATACTGGACCTGATCATCACCAACATGGGGACTCTATGCTCCAGACCAGAAGTGTATCCCTCACTGGTAAGATCAGACCATAAACTAATCTCACTGGATATTCACATCCTGACCCCACCGCCTGCCCAGAAAACCACAGTGAAAAACTTCTCTAAAGCAAATTTCACACTCCTCAAAACTGAGGTGGAATCCTTCAAAGCTCCCGGGCCTGTGGAAAATACGGCCCAGACTGCAGAATCCTTTATAAATGCATTCTATGAACACCTTCAGGAATGCATGGATCATGCGATCCCAAATAAAACCAAGACCCAATCCTCCAAAGGCAGATGTCCTGTCTGGTGGACCCCAGCCATAAATAAACTATACAATAGAAGGAGGAAGCTACTAAATGATAGAGCAAAATCCCAAAAAGGGAAGGCATCACTGATCAGTATTAGCAAAAAACTACGGGCACACAAAATTGTCTAAGGCCAGCTTTGAGAGAAAAATTGCACAGGACACTAAGGATAATCACAAGGCTTTCTTTAGTTATGTTAGGAACCTGGGTGGTAATTCCCAGATATGCTCAGAATTAGTCCAAAATGACAAAAAATACACTGAACCCACAGACATTGCCAACATCCTAGCTGACAGGTTCAACGCAAACTTCTCTCTCCCTCCCCACCAAAAGGGCAAATATCTATCCCAGCTGAGTGCTGCCCTATGACATCTCAGATGCTCAGGTAAGAGCCGCCCTCTCCAATGCAAAAAACACAGCATCAATGGGACCAGATGGTGTCCCAGGCTGCATCCTACATGAACTCCAAGAAGAGCTAAACCCAAACATAAAACTACTGTTCAATCTCAGCCTTACTACAGGATATGTGCCCAAAGAGTGGCGTGCAGCAACAGTGGTCCCTCTCCATAAAGGTGGTGCCTCAACGGATCCTGGAAACTATTGCCCCATAAGCCTGACTAGCTTGGTCTGCAAAGCTATGGAAAGGATCATCATGGACCTCATAAATAAAGATATTGGGGACCTACAGACACTGGATCCTACCCAGTTCGGCTTTGTTAAGGGCAGATCCTGCCTCTTAAACCTGGTTGATTTCTTTGAAACAGTCACCAAGGCCATTGACGAGGGGAAGGTGGTCCACACAGCCTACCTGGACCTCGCAAAAGCCTTTGATACAATACCCCACTCGGGCATTATAGATAAGCTCACCAGCTTAAATATAAACCTCTATGTCACTAGATGGATTGCAAACTGGCTCAAGGACAGAACCCACATGGTTAGAATTGCTGGAGCCATGTCAGACTCCAAACCAGTTACAAGTGGTGTCCCACAAGGCTCAGTCCTGGGACCTCTCTTGTTCGGTATATATATCTCGGAGGTACAGGCCAACACGGAAGGACTGTGGCTGACCAAGTTCGCAGATGACTGCAAACTGGGTGCCATAATCGACTCTCCAGCCAACACAAGCATCCTCCAAAAGGGGCTCATAGAAACAGACAACTGGTGCCAGAGCCATGGCCTCAAGCTAAGTGGCCGAGAGTGTATAGTCATCCCCTTTGGCAAAAACAAAGTGCCCACAAATTACCACATAGGTGGTAATCCATTAAGTACAGAAGAAGTAATTAGGGACCTGGGGACCCAAGTTGATAGCAATCTCTCATTTCACAACCACGTGGCCAAAGTGGTTAGAAAAACATTTTATATAGCCCACCTAATCATGAAGGGATTCACATCTAGATCAGGGAGGTCATCGTTCCTCTTTACTCATCCCTCATCAGGCCCATAATTGAGTACAATGCCCCTTTTGGGATGTACCTTACCAGACACCTGCATCAACTGGAAAGACCCCAAAAGTACCTCACCAAGAGGATCAAAGGGCTCAAACAGATGCCATATGCTGCCCGGTTAAAGAAACTCCAGCTCTACTCAGTGGCATACCGCCTGTTCAGAGGTGATCTGTGCCTGATGTATAAAGCCATGTCCAACCCGGAATTAATGGACATGCTGCACCTCAGAAAATCCAAATCCCATCGAGCTACGCGCTTGTGAGACTTGAACCTCAGCACTGAAATAAATAGGACATGCTGGAGGGACAGATTCATAACCAAGAGGCTCCCTTCACTCTGGAATAAAATCCCAGTCCAGGTTAGGCAGAGTCCTCATTGACTCTAAAAATTAATTTATGGATGGGGAGAGGTAGCGAACTTTGGTCTGGTTAAATGACTTGCTTGGAATCATATAATATGCAAGTAGTGGCAATGGGAATAGTATAATTTAGAGAAGGTCTTTAAGCATAAAGAGCCAGTAAAGATTATTTTACTTTAGTTTATAGATATATGCCATTTATAATAGATGCAATACTGCCAGTAATCTAGATTTGAGATAAATAACTGGCCTGGGACAGCAAATGGCTGAAGTCAATATTCACTGGACAGCTGTGGCTCAAGAAGAGCTAAGCTGGTTATGTCAGGTATAATAAGAAAATAAGCTAGCCATTTAGTATGGCCTAAACAACAGACACTTGATTCTGCTCACATCTAGTAGGCATGAGGATTAGGACTGCAAACAGAGTAGTTTTCCCCAGGAAAGGGGACCCAATCATAGGGCAGTGAGAGTGCAAGCTGCCAATAATTAGGCAGTGAAATGACTACATCACTGAGGTATTGTAGTTGATTGGTGACAGTTGAGGAGATGGGCTGATTGGCCCCCAAAACAGAGGTTAAAATGTGTTATAACTGTTGTCTCTTCTTCATTCTCAGACAGTGTCCTTATGTGAGTTCTTTAGTCTATGTAATATCTGATTACTAAAAGTGGACTCACAGAGTATTCAGTTTGTTTGTGTCATTCGGCTTTTCCCGGTTAGGGGTCGCCACAGCAGAACTCCGGTCCGCTAATGATTGGCAGTAGAGTCTTACGTGCTGGCTTGCTGGGCCTAATGCACAGCCTTCAACGAAGGAACGCCCATTCACGCATGTCACCACACAGAAGAAGCTCTAACTGAGAATCGAATGGGCAACGTCTAACTGTGAGGCGACAACGTTACCGCAGCACCACCACCGCAGTCACAGAGTATTCAGTCATTTTTTTTATTTGTTTAAAATCTTTTAGATGCCTGTTTGTTAGTAAATAAATGACTTTTCTTATACTTCTGGTTTCACTGAAGAATACTTATCGTGATATAGTTTAGATTCCCTTATTGCATGATTTGAATTTTTTAAGTAGTTCTTTTCTTGTATTTTCTGCTCTAGTCATTCAGTGAATATAAACAGATAATTGTCAAATATTCTTATGTGGTTTAAAAAATCTAATTAAGTAACTTTCTTAGAAAGTTTTTTTTTTATTTAAATTGATCAAAAGAGGCTACTAAAGTACCCCCAACATTCCATTGTAAATATTTATACCCTTCATCATAGGAAGTGCTTCTGAGAACTGAAGGCCCAAGCTTGTGAATCCGTATCTCTGTAGTTACACACCATGGTAACAGATAGTGAGGCATGCCTTCCATTCCACTGCATAACATTATTTCCTACTACAGTACAACATTTAAAACTCAGCTGGCTAGCTGTATGTTGCTCCTATTTACAGGATATACAACAGCTAATGATGGGAGACTTCAGAAACGGCACGTCTGACTGTATATGTCTGAAGATCAGTTTATTAAAACCAATAGTGATATTTTGTATGCTTAGACCCACTTTTTAGGATTACACTATAGACTTCTCAGAATTTTTCTAGCTAATTGTCCAGTTTGGTCAAACTCGGCTCTATTTATGTTAATTATTAAACAGACAAATATAATAATTGGTAAAGTAAGACACCTAACACAATAAAAGTTTTGACAGTTTATCACATGAAACTCAGTCTTGATAGACAAACTGGTTAGCAAAATAGTTTTGAGAGTGTGTTATTAGAGTTTAATCACATTTCCCATTATTTTGCTCTCTCAAGTGTTTGAAAATCTAATTTTAAAAATGAAAGAGGGGAGACCTCTAGTGGGAAGCAAACATACCAGCACAAAAACAGAAAACGACCACTACAAATTAAAGCAGACATCATGGTGACTGTATAATTATCTGTATTAGGGCCTCAGTGCCAAATTATAGTAACCTGCAGAGGTAAATTTAATATGCAAGCATGCAAAGTGATTTACTCAGCTATCACATACCATTTTATGGTTAGTTTAATTTTGCTGACCTGACCAAAATTCTGTACTCATTTCTCCTTCACATGATAAGAGATGCAGACTGTAGAATGCAAACCCTGAACTATCTATCTATGTGCTTGCTTGTTCCAGTTATTACTCTGTCTATGAAGAAAATACTGTACCCCTTGTTAAAATTATACATCACTTATGCAGTGCAACTGTGATCTGTTCCACAACGCTGAAAAGTGGGCTGCATAATTTAATAAAAATGTCCCATGTTGAATGTATTGTATAGAAAAAGTCTATATTGTCAGTTTTAGACTAAATGGTGAAAATGACCAATGTGGCAAGTTTAGCTCACCAGAATAAATACAGACTCATAACTTTGATAGTTTTCAAAAAGTGCCCCTTGTATTTTCAAGCTATTGTTTTCATTAAAATATCTGATGAGCAAATGAAGGGCCCATTTCAGAAAGGCTGGCACAAGGTGCAACCCTGGTGTATACTTCACATAAAAAAATTCCAATTCAGAGACAGCTCTACTACAGTGCTCCACTAGGCAGAGGTGTGTCACCATGATAGGTTATCTGTGTGCCTCACTGCAAATCATACTGAGGCATTCTAGGGGAATAGCCTATGCTAATTAGCCATGTGATCTCCCCCAGGAAGTGCCTGATTTAAGAAATTTACACAGCAGAGTGTTTCAGTGGGCCACGGTGGTACAGTGGTTAGCATTGTTGCCCCACAGCAAGAGGTTCTCGTGTTCGATTCTCGGCTGGAGCGCCTTCTGTGTGGAGTCTGCATGTCCTCCCCGTGGTCAAGTGATGTTTAAAGACATGCAGGTAGGTGCGTGCATGAATGGGTGTGCCTTCTGTGAAGGCTGGGCATCAGGCTGGCAGGTTGGCACTGTAAAAATCCACTGCCAATCATTAGCGGACCGGAGTTCCGCTGTGGCGACCCCTATCCGGGAAAAGCTGAAAGACTAAGACACAGCAGAGTGATTCAAAGAATCTTTGGGCTGTATAAAAGTTAACTCCTCCAGGCATGTGAGTGAACACAGCCAGAAGCTCATGCTCACCCATTGCTTCCAATGGGTGAGACTGTGTTAGAGGTAAATACTTGGGAGTTTAGTGGACAGGTAGTCTTGGGGAGTGTATGTGAGTCTATGAGTGTAGATGCCTATGTGAATGTACAAAAAAGGATAAGTGGCCCCAGGGGCGTGTGTGTGTGTGTGTGTGTGTGTGTGTGTGTGTGTGTGTGTGTGTGTGTGTGTGTGTGTGTGTGTGTGTATATATATATATATATATATATATATATATATATATATATATGTCTGTCAGTCTGGATGATCACAGTAGGAAGGTTAAAAAGGATGCAGCTAGGGTCAGTTTGTGTGTGTGTGTGTGTGTGTGTGTGTGTGTGTGTGTGTGTGTGTGTGTGTGTGTGTGTGTGTGTGTGTGTGTGTGTGTGTGTGTATGTGTTTGCATATGGGAATATGTGGAGGGTATGCATGAATGTATGAATGTGTCTGGAGGGGTCTGTCAGACCTCCACCCTCTCATGGACTAATGAACAAATCTATAATATTGGGGAGGGCACTAGACATCAGGGGTACTCTTTATATTTATTTGCCATAAAAGCACTGAAATGATAATAAAGCAAAGTTTTGCAGCACAATAGATGTGGGGTGAGGAGAACACTAGACACCAGGTGTACTGTTTACATTATGCCATAAAGGCACTGAAAAAGATTAAAGCCCTATACCACAGACATTGAGCAGTAGCTGTTTCACATCCCTCTGCACTAACATATTATTGGAAGTCTTGAAAAAAAAGATAAAGTATAAGGAGAGGGGTTCAACCCCTGAACTGACAGCACATTGCCTACCCCTTAGCAAAGTGTTAGTCAACCGCACCACTGGGATACACTGAACACCTTACCTTAAGTCTCAGAAAAATGGTAAAGGATTCAACTCTTGCACCCATGGCACAGAAATCAGCTTGACAAGCCAGAGCCTTAACCCTCTACACTAAGTGTGAGGGCTTGCATTTCAGAGTATTTTGTGCTCTATAAGAAGTCATCCAAATAAGCTGATGCCTATTTTCAGTGAGGCCTAGGAACTGTCGAGGTAAGTGATTTGCTCAGTGGGCAAATGGAGAGTAAGAGAGAGTCAAACTGTGGACTACAGGATGAAGCTTGTTAGCAACTCAAATCCTTTGTTTTATATGAAATGTCAGTTACTAGTCTCTAATTATTACATAAAGTTGTTTTTGGCAGTTGCACCACAGATTTTCTTATAATTATTTATGATTTTATTTTGTTGATAAAACTAATCACTATATTTTGCTGTGTAAGAAAAATCATTCTGTCCATCTTAGAAATGTCAGTGATCTATGAAGCAATCTAAAATAATTATGTTGTATGTTTTTATTTTCAAATTATTTGAAACTGCCAGTAACAAAAAAGTATGGTATTGCCCCTCCCCTCCCCTCCTTTTTTTGCATCTGTTATACTTAATTTTCTTTCCGTACATTCAGTACACAATTCCTACTGCTCTTCTGATGAAATCAGGTTGTAATGATTTGTAAATCCTTCCCAAAAGGCAAGCTGGTAATGTTCCCATTCTGCATAATTCTAGGCAGTGCTGTCACACTTCATGAGCTGGGGTGAGACTTTGGTGTGGTGTAGGATAAACATGTTAGAAATATCTCAGTATGGAAATTAACTGGAATTCTCACTGAGTAAGACAAATTAGCAAACCATAGACACAAATGAATTGGATTACCTATTTCACCTTGAAGATGGTTCCCAAGGAGTAATGATGGGTCTGAAGCTTCAGATAGTAAACACAAGTTAGGGCATGAATGAGATGAAATGATTGGCTGACAATAGAATCAGACAACAGCTGAATATTTCCTTCTTACATAATTTAGGTAAGTGCAGAGTTGAGAACTAGGATTTGCAGTACCATTAGTAAGCAAGTAAATAATTAAAAGTAAATATACTAAGAAAAGGAAATAGACACATATGCACGCACACACACACACACACACACACACACACACACACACACACACACACACACACACACACACTAACACGTAGGATTCTTTTAGTCCTCCCAGGCTGGAAACAATCACATAATTGGGACTCTGTGTTGCCAAACACAGAGATGCAATCACTGACGGATTGTGTATTTCTGATATCATGATTAGTGAATGTAGACAGAGGTTGCAAAGCATTTGCTGGGAGGACCAGGAAGGGGGGTTTAAACTCTTACAATGAAATTATTACAGGCATTTGGTATCTATTTCAGCCATAGCACATTGATTGGTTGGTCCCCCTGCTGACATAATAAACAGGATGGTAGGACAAATAATGTATTAGGTTTATCCAGTGTCAGTATACTTGGGTGGGGTGGTGGTGGAATACTTTGAAAAAAGTGGAAACTAAGAACAGTTTAACAGGGTACAAAATAATTATGGTAGTGTCATGCATATTTTGTAGAATACTGTTTTTCAGCAGTACAGTAATCACCTTTACCTGTTCCTATGACTACTGGACCAACAAAGAGGAAAGCCAGCAAAACTGAACAGCTAGAGGCAATGAGGGAGAAACAGTGTCATCTGGTAGACTTTATTTTACTGGCACATCATTCTTAATACCGTAGAAGCAAGCTCATGTGAACTATGTTACTCAAAAATAAAGCATGGCTCAAGCTACAAAGTACTCTAATTGTATTATTAATATAGACATACAAGCTAAAATAGCTGAGTACTTAAAACTCCTTTTTAAAATAAAAAATAAACTATCAATGCAGTGATAAGCACTTCAGTACTCGTGTACATCATCAAATTAAAATAAGTTTTAAGTACTCAGCTGTTTTAATTAGCTGTCTATATTATTGCATAAAGATGCACATTTAAGGATTAAAATGAACATGCTTTTTCTTCCTTGGAAACAAGAGTCTTTTGGAAAATGGAGCTATACTTACCTACTAGAGGGATTTCTGATCATATTGCTAGACTTCATGAGACAGCTTGAAGTCACTGTTTCCATAGTGTAACCAAAGGAAAAAGAAGGGCTTACATGTGAGTGTGTAGCATTGCATTTACTGAGAGTGGAAGGAAGTATTTTTGAACAAGTAAGTTTTTGACAGGCTGAAATAATTTCACTCAGCAATTAGCGGATAACCAAAACTTTGTGATAGTAAAACCAAATATGTATCCACAAAGGAGATGAACTGGCAGTCCTGGCCAGCTCCAGAAAGAGCCACCAAATGCGAAGGAGCAAACAAAGCTTTATTCGATACAAGAACAAACAAAACTGGAAATAATTTCACTTTTCAATTAAGGAGAATGACTGAACTTATGTATGTGTAGTTATATTATATAAAATGCAATCCACTAAAGCAAGAAAGATAGGGAAAACTATGCAAGTGGAAAGGGAGGCTGTGATAAATAGTAAACTTATACTAAGCATTCTGACTACCATACAGCACTATTTATAGCGCTACTCGAAAATAAAATGTTCTAAGAGATTAAGTTGTATGCTACAGAAGAATTCAGGATTCTAATATATTATAAAAGGAAACAGCAACTGGAAATAGTCTTTTAAAGATTAGAGAGGAAACCAGGCCAGACAGGGCAAAAGCAACCTTCAAGATTAAGGAGTTAATGTGCAAAACCTAGCCAAAGCAGTGTGAAGAAAAATAATCTTCTTCTTCTTTCGGCACCTCCGGTTAGGGATCGCCACAGCAGATCAACTGTTTACATTTCTTCCTGTCCTCTGCATCTTGCTGTGTCACACCAACCGCCTACATGTCCTCTCTCACCACATCCATAAACCTTATCTTAGGCCTCCCTCTTTTCCTGTTACCTGGCAGCTTCATCCTTAACATCTTTTTCCCAATATACTCTGCATCCCTCCTCAACACATGTCCAAACCAACGTAATCTTGCCTCTCTGGCTTTGTCTCCAAACCTTCCAACCTCGGCTGACCCACTAATATACTTATTCCTAATCCTGTCCATCCTCGTCACACCCAGTGCAAATCTTAACATCTTCAACTCTGCCACGTCAAGCTCTGACTCCTGCCTTTTTGTCAATGCCACTGTCTCCAACCCATATAACATAGCTGGTCTCACTACCCTCTTGTAGACCTTCCCTTTCACTCTTACTGGTACTCGTCTGTCACAAATCACTCCTGACACTCTTCTCCACCCATTCCATCCTGCCTGTACTCTCTTCTTTACCTCTATTCCACACTCACCATTACTCTGAACTGTTGATCCCAAGTACATAAACTCATCCACCTTCCCCACCTCTACTCCCTGAATCCTCACCATTCCTCTATCCTCCCTCTCATTCAAACACACACATATTCTGTCTTAGCCCTGCTGACCTTCATTCCTCTTCTCTCTAGACCATACCTCCACCTCTCCAGGGTCTCCTCCACCTCTTCCCTACTCTCACTACAGATCACAATGTCATCTGTAAACATCATAGTCCATGGGGATTCCTGTCTGATCTCGTCTGTCAACCTGTCCATCACCATTGCAAATAAGAAAGGGCTCAGAGCTGATCCTTGATGTAATCCCACCTCCACCTTAAACACATCTGTCACTCCCACCACAGACCTCACCGCTGTCACACTACCCTTGTACATATCCTGTATCACTCTTACATACTTCTCTGACACTCCCGACTTCCTCATACAATACCACAACTCCTCTCTAGGTACCCTGTCATATGCTTTCTCTAAATCCACAAAAACACAATGCAACTCCTTCTGACCTTCTCTGTACTTCTCCATCAACACTCTCAGAGCAAACATCGCATCTGTATTGCTCTTTCCTGGCATGAAACCATACTGCTGATCACTAATCATCACCTCCCTTCTTAACCTTGCTTCCACTACTCTTTCCCATAACTTCAAGCTGTGCCTGATCAGTTTAATCCCTCTGTAGTTACTACAGCTCTGCATATCACCCTTATTCTTAAAAATCGGTACCAAAACACTTTTTCTCTATTCCTCAGGCATCCTCTCACTTTCCAAGATTTCATTAAACAATCTAGTTAAAAACTCCACTGCCATTTCACCTAAATACCTCCATGCTTCCACAAGTATGTCATCTGGACCAAAAGCCTTTCTGTTCTTCATCCTCTTCATAGTTATTCTTACTTCCTTCTTGCTAATCCAATGCACATCATGATTCACTGTCCGCACATCATCCAACCTTCTCTCCCTCTCATTCTCTTCATTCGTCAACCCCATAAAGTACTCTTTCCATCTGCTCAACACAATCTCCTCGCTTGTGAGTACGTTTCCCTCATTATCCTTTATCACCCTTACCTGCTGCACATCTTTACTAGTTGGTCCCTCTGTCTAGCCAATCGGTACAGGTCCTTTTCTCCCTCCTTAGTGTCCAACCTTTTATACAACTCTTCATACACCTTATCCTTAGCCTTCGCCACCTCTCTCTTTGCCATGCACCTCATCTCCTTATACTCTTGTCTACTTTCTTCATCTCTTTGACAATCCCACTTCTTCTTCGCCACCCTCTTTCTCTGTATACTCTTCTGTACTTCTTCATTCCACTACCAGGACTCCTTGTCCTCCTTTCTCTTTCCCGATGTCACACCAAGCACCTTTCTAGCCATCTCTCTTACTAGCTCTGCTTTAGTTACCCAGCTATTCGGTAACTCTTCACTGCCACTCAATGCCTGTCTTAACTCTTCCCTGAACATCACCTCACAATTACCCTTTTTCAATTTCCATCATTTGATCCTTGGTGTTGCCCTCACACTCATCCTCCTCTTCTTGATCACCAATGTCATCCTACAAACCACCATCCTATGCTGCCTAACTACACTTTCCACTGCCACCACTTTATAGTCTCCAATCTCCTTCAGACTGGCCCTTCTACATAAGATATAATCCACCTGTGTGCATCTTCCTCCACTCTTGTCACCCTATGCTCCTCCCTCTTGTTAAAATACTTATTCATCACAGCCATGTCCATCCTTTTCGCAAAATCCACTACCATCTGACCTTCTGCATTCCTTTGCTTAACACCATACCTACCCATCACTTCCTCATCCCCTCTGTTCCCTTCACCAACATGCCCATTGAAATCTGCTCCAATCACCAGTCTCTCACCCTTGGGTACAGTCATCACCACTTCAGCCAACTCACTCCAAAATTTTTCTTTCTCATCCATCGCACACCCAACTTGTGGAGCATATGCACTAACAACATTCATCATTACACCATCAATTTCCAGCTTCATAAAAACACTCTATCCAACACTCTTTTTACCTCCAAAACACTCTTAGCATACTGTTCCTTCAGGATAATGCCTACACCATTTCTCCTTCCATCCACATCATGATAAAACAATTTGAAACTGCCTCCGATACACCTAGCCTTGCTCCTCTTCCATCTGGTCTCTTGCACACACAATATACCAACCTTCCTTCGGTCCATCATATCAGCTAGCTCTCTCCCTGTACCAGTGATACTGCCAACATTCAAAGTTCCGACCCTCACTGTCACAGTCCTAGCCTTTACCTGCCTAGGGACATGCCTTCCCCCTCTTCTCCTCCTTCGGCCAACAGTAGCCCAATTTCTGCCAGCACCCTGTTGGCCAACAGTACTGGTGGTGGTCATTGTTAATCTGGGCCTCGACCGATCCAGTATGTATTTCTGTACTGTTGTCTGCATGTATGATTTGGCAAAATTTTACGCCAGATGCCCTTCCTGATGCAACCCTCCCTATTTATCCGGGCTTGGGACCGGCACAAAGAAATGCACTGGCTTGTGCATCCCCAGTGGCTGGGTTTGTGAAGAAAAAGAATACATTCTATTATTCACTAAAAAAAAAAATCAGAGTAGGGAAGTGAGCAATATAACTTAGAGAAACAAAAGTTAGAAGAAGAGCAAAGGAAAAACTAAAAAAAAAAATAAATAAAACAGAAAAAAGATAAGCTGGAATCCTCTCCTCACCTCACAGCACAACGGGATGAAGCCCTTACTGTGACCCAAATGACTCATGTTTGATTAGTGGATAGGTACTGGTGAAGATGGGCCACAATTAGTGTATAGGTATTTGTGGAGATGGGCCACAGTTAGTGGATAGGTATTGGTGGAGATGGTCAACGGATTATGGAAGTGAGCAGTCATTGATGGCTTACCCATCCTAAGGGTAGGGAGGCAGCTCTTGTCTGACACTTGGATGACATCTAGAGGGAGCACTAGGTATTTTACCCATGGAGAATGGGCTTACTATGTCCACAATGTTCAGGGTGCAGTTTAATAAGCCAGAATAATATGTGTGTAGAATCAGCACTTGTAGTGTTCATGAGAGTTGCCATGGGGGTTAGGAAATCCAAGGGTTAGATGGGAAGTATTCTGGGTCTGGTGGAGTATTTCAGTCCCTATTGTCTGACTCATGTCTCTCTGGGGGAAACAAATGAGCTGCTAAGGCCCTCCAGACAGGGAAAAGAAAGGCTGTAGACCTCTCTCAAAGCCTGGATATGCCTGGCTTATGTCCCAAGACATGACTGAAGTGGTTCATAGGGTAAAACAAGTGAAGACATTGGGAAAGGCCTAGGGAATGGGGGGACAGAAAAATGGTATCCTCATAAGAATGTAATCAAAGGGAGAAGGTGAATGAAGCCAAGAGTGCCTTGCAATACTGAAGGGAGAATGCCAAAAAATGAAGCTGTACTCAACGATACTATGTCCAGAGGAAAATCTAAGGTGAAATAAATTTCTGAGTAGAGACAAATCTGGCTTCTAATTTTTTTTCTAGAATAAATTGTTAATCTGAGTGTATGTAGGAACCTAATAACTTAGGGCTATGCACAATATTTGAAGACACTCTGTCATAGATCTTTGATTGGTTTTCTAAAAAGTATATGTTGGATTTGAACTTACATGAAGAAGACATAAAATCTCCAAATAGGTTTAGATGTAGAAGCTAAAATGAAAAGCCATGCTTTGATTTATATATTTATATGTGAAGAAAGAAACTCTGACACTCATATGATCAAAACAATAAGGACACTAAAAATAGTCAGTTTACATCTGCTTATTCCAAAAAAAATTTCACCTGTTGATAACCGCTTAATATTCAGTGTTCAGTGCAGTTAAAAGTCAGACTCAGTGAACCATTAGAGGCCATCCAAGAGGCTGCCACAATCCTATTCCCAAACCAGTTATCCGGCTGCTTCTTAAAACCAAGCTATTAGCTTTCCTTATACCTAATGGTAAGACATTCCATAATCTTCCAGACCTACAGTAAAATAAATAATTTCATATTGGTTTTACAAACTGGTAAGGCCACTACAGCGTTCTAATTCCTAGAGAAGATTAAATGCTGCAAAAATTTGCACAATTAGAATTGCTGATAATATATTGATCATAGGTTCATAGGTGTGTACTAGGTTAATGGCCCTGGAGCCTTTACAAGCCTAGCCAAAGGATTACCCTGGCATCGTGCCACATGACCTTAGTTCTCAGTACCTCTGTCGAGAAGAGCCACTGGAGTGATCCCCGGGGTTAATTTTCTATTTCCCATCCACTCATTTAGATTTCTCTTGAAGAGGGCCAGTGAGGTGCTCCTCTTGACATGTATGGGAAGTCTATTCCATAGCATGAGCAGTCTCTGGGTTATGAACCTCTCCCTCCAGCTTCTTCTTTTGATTGTGGTAATAAAGTCGAGGTCTCTGGAGCATGTAGTGTGGAGGGATTGGGATTTCTTTAGATGTAGCATTTCTAACAGAGCTGGGTTAGACATGGCTTTGTAAGTCAAACAGAGATCACCTCTACGTAGGCAATATGAGACAGAGAATAGTCAGAGTTTTTTGAGTCTGTCCATATAGGACAAGTGTTTAAGGCCTAAGATCCTCTTTGTGAGGCACTTTTGTGGCCTCTCCAGTTGTTGCAGGTGTCTAGTGAGGTACATGCCAAATAGGGCATTTGATTGGCCTAATGAGGGAAGAGTAGAGGGAGACAATGACCTCTTTCTTCCTGGATGCAAAACCCTTAGTAATGAGATGTGCCACATAGAAGGACTTTTTGACCACAGTGGCAATGTGGTGGTCAAAAGAGAGGTTGCTGTTCTCTTATAATGCCTTCTCTGTTCAGTGGACTATCATTGATGTGGTAATTCATGGGAACCAGGTTCTTCCCAAAGGGGATGATGACACATTTTTTGGCATTGAGCTTAAGGCCATGGTTCTGACACCAGTAGTTGGTCTCAGTGAGGCCTTTCTGTAGGATGGTAATATCATTTGGAGAGTTAATTATAGCTCCCAACTTGCAATTGTCTGTGAGCTTTGTCAGCCAGAGTCCCTTCATGTTGGCCTGGACTTCAGAGAAGTAGATACCAAACAGGAGAGGACCCAGGACCGAACCCTGTCGGACTCTACTCATGACTGGTCAGCAGTCTGACTTGGAGTCAGGTACTTTCACACTGTTGGTTCTATCTGTGAGCCAGTTTGCAACCCATCTAGTGATATAGTGGTTGATGTCTAGCTTAGTGAGTTTTTCTTTGATTCCTAAGTGGGGAATGGTATCAAAAGCCTTGGCCAGATCAAGGTAGGCTGTATGAACTACCTGGCCTTCATCCACAGCTCTGGTGACTGACTCAAAGAAGTCTACCAGGTTGTGCAGGCATGATCTGCCCTTCACAAAACCAAACTGTGTAGCATCCAGAGTTTGAAGATTCCCAATATCCTTGTTTATTAGGTCCATGATGATGCGTTCCATAGCTTTGCATATCAGACTCGTCAGGCTAATGGGGGATAGTTCCCAGGGTCTGTAGTCACTCCTCCTTTGTGGAGAGGTATAAATATAGCAGTGCGCCATTCGGTAGGGACAAAGCCTGATGTGAGGCTGTGATTAGCAAAACATTTGTAAATAAGAATTAATAAGAAATAAAACATTTCTCTGCATCTTCCCTCATAATAATACAACCACTGAAGTAATTTTTCATAGCAAATTATTAAGGATAATAATCTTAAATTCGACCTGCATATACAAAACTCACCAAAATTAGAGATGCTTTACAGAACAAAAAACTTTCTTACCAATGCAACTAAAACTACACTTGCAACTGTTTACCTCCTACCCTATCCTCAGCACTTTATGGTATTCCCATTCTTACTATCCTCCAGGCATCAAAAAAGCAAAACTTCAAAAACTACAATGAAGTGGCTAAACTTACAGCAAACACCCCTTTAAGAACCCACCACTGTGTAGCACTTAAAGCCAAAAATGGTTAGAACTATCCCATCAACTAATGCATATACAGTGTCTTACCACCTATAGAATTATCCAGCATTTATCTGTTTGTCCAGTACAAAATGCCTTTCTACATAACTATGTTCCTACTCAGTCATTGTGATCCAGTGACCAAAACCTCCTCTCTCTCCACAAATCTATCAAATCTGTCGGACATGGTCTGTACTCATGCCATGTTGCTAAGCCCCAGAACTCCTTACCTGTAACAATCATGTCAATACCCTCCCTCCAGTCCTTTAAAAGTGTTATGAAATGTTTCCTGGCCAAAGTCTGACTCTGTTCTTGCTTAACTCCAGAATAAACTATGTCCCTAAATCAGAACAAGTACCTATTCATACCTGACACCTCCTTACTCCCCCTTCTTTACTAACTTCCTTATGTCAATCAGTTTCTCTCCTCCCTGACTCTCTATCTAAATATGCTATAACCCCATTTTTTCTCTAACTTTAAATTGCACTTTTTGTTTGTGTTATACTAACTCAACTTTGATTTCACTAAACTGGCTAAAATTTCTCTAAATATTAAATTATTGGGCCAGATACACGTACCCTTAGTGTAATCTTTCTGAGTGACTAGAAAGCCCAACAATATGTGGTAGGTATGTTCTTGAATACATATCATGTACACTTAATGTACACTTAGTGTAGGCTTTATTGAATCTGTATTCTGGAACATCCTACAACATTTTTTGTGGTTTCTAGTCACACAGAAAGATTACACTAAATGTACATGTAGTCTATACTTTGTGACAACCTTTATGAATCCCTCTCTATATTTAAGGCTGCAAGCTAGTCAGTATGAAAACTAAAATTAGGAGGAAGAAGATTTGAGTTATGCTTGTGTTATCTGTTTACTCAGAACGATATACACTTAGTGTAGGCATAAACAAATCCCACTGTCTTATAAGTTGTATCAGTTTTTAACCAATGTTGTCATGTTATATCTAATTTGGTATAACTATTTCAACTGTATATGTTTTTGCATTATTTATGAAGATTGTAAAATGATCTGTTCTTAAAATATTTTTGTAATAATTTGGTGCTTTTCTGTCTGGGCCACTGCTGTGGACACCTACCAAACTGGACTTTCCTGGTAATCAAATGTCTATTATAAATAAAATTCAGATCTAAGAAGTCTGTAAATAAGCTTGTCCCTATCTCTAAAGAGTTTTATCTTAAAAATTGCCTGTAAATGTTTTTAAATTCTTTCCAGTTTCTTTATTAGTGACAAGCGAGATACATACTCGAGCTCAATAGTCTACATGAGGTTCAATCGCTAAATTATATGCTAGAATCAAAACCCTCTCATACCTACTGGTAACATAACACAAGATTACTACAATCAAAGAGTAATATTTTGAATTACTAAATTCCAGTGTATGGTTTATATGATCAGGTTATCAATAAGTATCCACAGATTGGGGCCACAGTGTAGAACTTTATGTTCTTTGGCTTTAAATACCAACCAGGTATACTATACATTGGCATATTGTTGTGAAAATGCCTGATCTGTTATATTGATTACAATAATCCTATCTTAGTGTCATCATCAAACTTTCTCAGCTAAATGTTTTGACCTGATGGAAATTCGGACATAGACATCCTGAACAGAAGAAGATCCAGTAACAACCTCTTTGGAACACCCACATTCTCCATTTTCACTTTGGAATTAGTACTCCTTATTCTCACCCTAAAGCTTCTATCTTACGACTACATACTACCCATCTTACAATGTAGATTTTATTGTTTATGACTGCATTCCTTTTATTACATCAGACTGAAGTAGAGTATCAGCCCCAAATAAGTCCAAATTTATTATGTTAGTAGGCAGTCCCAGATCTAATATGCTTTATTCCTTTTTTAATTTCTCCAAGTCTTTTTGGTTTCTAATACCATGACTGGAATGAACCCCATTTATAAGTCAAAGTACAATTAAAGTTTATGAAATTAGTATTGTTTTGATCTTTGATGTTAGCCAGAAGTGCTCTTCGCAGCACCCGCAATGTGCCCAGTAATGACCTCTTCTGCAATTCATATGAAGTTACATGTATTGATAACATATGTAAGTACAAGTGTAAATTCTGTTTTATAAGACCCGTTGCTCCTTCTACTACTGGAACTGTCTGGGTATCCTTCTTCCACATTGCCCTCACTTCTGCCTGCAAATCCTGGTATTTTATGACTTTGGTTCTCTGTACTTAAGGCTCTGTAGTTACTGAGTGTAGAAATTTCAATGATCAGTGCTACTTTTGTCTTCTTTTCGTGGACTACATCTGGTTTTCTCTCCTGTATTTTTTGAACTGTTGGTAATGGGTGATCCCATATGATATAAACTTCATAATTTTCTATAATGCTTTGTGGCTCATGTTTCCAGAGTTTTTCAGCCACTTCAGTACCATAATGTTTGCGCAATCCCCAATGCAATAGTCTTGCCACATTATTATGCTTTTCAGTATACAGTCCTTCTGCCATTAATATATCACAACAAGATGTAAGACTGTTTCCAATTCTGTTTTACAAAACCTACATTTGCCTGTTTCTCCAACATGTTGAGTGAACTTTGTAAGCCAACTTGTACGTAGTCCACTATCTTCGGCCACCAGTATTAACTGTTTGTCTTTTGGTTTAAATTCACCTCTCCTTAACCATTCCTGCATTCAATCCTGATCAACATGAGGTTGTTCCAAGAGTTTTCTATACATGCAACTATATTTATGCATTTTCCACATTTCTTACCTTCTCATCTGATCCTTCACCTTGTATTCTTTATTTTTTGGCACATTCAGTTGCTGCCTTATTTTATTTACTTCTGGTTTGATTTCCATTCCTACTTGACACTGATTTGCTTCTGCTAATCTAAGTGGGGAAGTCATCTTAGACTTATTCTCCTTATGTTTCAAAACTTTCACTATGTTTGCGTCTTGTGAGGTCAGCATATATGCATGCAGTCTTACAATTGTAGATCTATACATGTAATCAGTTTCAAGGAGGCCCATACCTCCTTCAGAGTGGGGAATATATAATCTTGGTATGCACTGATTTTTATAAATCATTTAATGAGCATGAAACATCCTTCTTGTATTCCTGTCCAACCTATCCAACACCTTTTGGGGCCAGTCAATCACTCCAAAACTGTAAGTTATGACAGGAAGAGCAAATTGATTTATACCTTGGACTTTGTTCCTAGATGTCAGTGCTATTTTCAGTAATAATTTAAGTCTTCTAAAATATTCTTTAAGTTTTATTTGCATTTGTTCATGTTTTATTGTCAATCATTCATCAATTCCCAAACATTTATACACCCCCTTCTTACTCAACTTCTTTTATTCCTGTCCCAAACTGATGTTTTCTTGGTGCTGCAGCTTTCCTGCTTTAAAGGTTGTTTTTTTTATATTTATCAAGACCAAATGACATTCTTATATCATCTGAAAAAGTTTTGACCACTTGCCGTTGTGCTTTTAGTTCCTCATCTGATGAACTGTACAGTTTTAAATCATCTACAAAAAGAAGATGAGAAGTCTTTACAATTTGTTGTTTTCTGGGAGCCAAATTGTAGCCATGACCTAATCTGTTAAGTAGACAAAAGAACGACGGTGACAGAGAGTCACCCTGGAATATCCCCTTTTGAATTTTATCCCTGGAATAATAATTTGCCCTTTATTGTAGCTTAACTGCAAAGTGGTTTGCCTCTGTTTCATGGTTGCTGTAATGTAATTGATCAGTGTAGTGTATATCTTATACATTTTAAGCCCTCTTTTGTCCATGAATGTGGAATACTGTCAAATTTTTTTTGTAGTCAATCCATGCCATACTTGGATTCTTCTCCTTTTTACAGTTCTCCATTATGGCTTTATTTAACAACAAATGATCATTTGTTCCATCTGACTTTCTTTTGCTACCCTTTAGTTCTATTGCCATGACTTGAGTTTTTTTCTAAATTACTATAAACTCTATCGGCATTAATTCCAGTGTATGGTTTATATGAGGGAAGGCAAGTTATTGGTCTATAGTTTTTTAGAATAGCTTGCAGGTTTGCTCTTAAGTGGGAACATTGTTTCTCCTGTTGTTAGCCAGGCTGGTGTCTGTTTGGGGTGCGCATATAAATAGTTCTTACTGACTATTAAAGCTTCATGAAAAGATGTTAATACTTTTAGCCAGAAGTTAGGTACTGCATCTAGGCCTGAGATTTTCCAGTTAGGATCTTTTCTTAACATTGTTTTAATCTCTCTGGCTGTTACTTCATCCCATTTCATATCCTTCACCTTTAAACTTCTTATGTTTTCTTTTACTTCTTCTATCAATTCAGCATCTTTGTTATGTTCACAGGATCTTCATAAATACTTCTCCAAAATGTATCTATTTTTCTTTTTTTCTGGTGATCTTTAAATTCCTTTTGCCTTGTTTTCCAATTCTCTATAAAACTTTTTTGGGTCATCAATAAATTGCTTATTTTGTACTTTTCCTTTATATTTATCTACATATCTTCTAAGTGTTTCTGCCTGTGCTGATATTTTTAGTTTGTTATTTGTGATAGTGCAAAATAAATCCTGATCCTTTATAACACTGCACATTGCTTTCATCACATCTATCTTTCTGAGTATTTTTGTTGATCACGTCTTGTCTTAATTGTTTTAGAGTTTTCTCTATTTGATACTTCCATGATGGCATTTGATTTCTCCCGTCCTTTCCTTTACAACCCTGTGTTCTTGTGGTAGGACTTTATCTGTTATTAATTTGGCTGCACAGTAATGTATCCTATTTACTTCTGTTATATCACATACATCTCTATGGACAGTCCTAATTACTATGTTTATTTGTTTTATCAGACTTCTAACTTTTTGCGTCTTATTGACCTTCTGTAGTCTATTTCTCTCATTGATCTTAATATGTGTGCCCTGTTCAATCACAGCCTCACCTAAGGCTTTGTCTCTACTGAATGGTGCACTGCTACAGTCATCCCTCTCCACAAAGGAGGAGTGACTACAGACCTTGGAAACTATCGCCCCATTAGCCTGATGAGTCTGATATGCAAAGCTATGGAACATATCATCGTCATCATGGGCCTAATAAACAAGGATATAGGGAATCTCCAAACTCTGGATACTACACAGTTTGGTTTTGTGAAAGGTAGAACATTCCTGCTCAACTTGGTCGACTTCTTTGGGTCAGTCACCAGAGGTGTGGATGAAGCCAAGGTGATTCATACAGCCTACCTTGATCTGGCCAAGGCCTTTGATACCATTCCCCACTCAGGAATCATAGAAAAACTCACTAAGCTAAGCATCAACCCCTATATCACTAGCTGGGTTGAAAACTAGCTCACAGATAGAACCCACAGTGTGAAAGTAGCTGACTCCAAGTCAGAATGACAACCAGTCATGAGTGGAGTCCCACAGTGTTTGGTCATGGGGCCTCTCCTGTTTGGCATCTACTTCTCTGAAGTCCAGGCCAACATGAAGGGGCTCTGGCTGACAAAGTTCACAGATGATTGCAAGTTGGGAGCTATTATTAACTCCCCAAATGATGTTGACATCCTACAGAAAGGCCTCACTGACACCAACTACTGGTGTCAGAACCATGGCCTTAACTCAATCCCAAAAAATGTGCCGTCATCCGCTTTGGGAAAAACTCGGTTCCCATGAATTATTACATTGATGGTAGTCTACTGAACACATAAGGTGTTATAAAAGATCTGGGAACACAGGTTTACAGCAACCTCTCTTTTGAGCACTAAATTGTCACTGTGGTCAGAAAGTCCTTCTATGTGGCACATTTCATTACTAAGGGTTTTGCATCCAGGAAGAAAGAGGTCATTGTCTCCCTCTACTCTTCCTTCATTAGGCCAATCAATGAGTACTTTACCCCATTTGGCATGTACCTCACTAGATACCTGTGACAACTGGAGAGGCCGCAAAAGTACCTCACAAAGAGGATCATAGGCCTTAAACACTTATCCTATATGGACAGACTCAAAAAATTCCAACTATTCTCAGTCTCAGATCGCCTACTTAGAGGCGATCTCTGCTTGACTTACAAAGCCATGTCCGACCCAGCTCTGTTATAAATGCTACATCTAAAGAAATCCCAATCCCTCCATACCATATGCTCTAGAGATCTCAACGTCATTACCACAATCAACAGAACATGCTGAAGGGACAGGTTCATAACCCAGAGACTGCCCATGCTATGGAATAGACTTCCCACACATGTCAAACAGAGCACCTCACTGGCCCTCTTCAAGAGAAATCTTGATGAGTGGATGGGAAATAGAAAATTCACCCCGGGGATCACTCCAGTGGCTCTACTCAACAGAGGCATTGGGAACTAAGGTCGGGTGGCACAATGCCAGAGTAATCCTATGGGCTAGGCTTGTAAAGTCTCCAGGGCCATTAGTCTAGTACACACCTATGAACCTATGAACCTGTGTCTTACTATCTCTATTAAATCAAGCAACTCTTCTCTTAGATCTTTTTCTTCTAAACTGAGGGCACATTCTTTGTTGGGTCTATATCTCAACATCGAAATGTTGTAATATCAAACACCTAATGATCAACAAGTATTCATTGAAACTCATTTGAGCAATTCGATGAATACTTGCAGGGCAAAGATGTAGTTGGCCAACTACACAATGTTGCCCTTTCCTCCACTGTAGTGCGATCTCGGAGTTGGTATATTTAGTTAGGGGGGTGTGGGAGGGCACAGTCCCTCACATGGGTGGGTTTGTTTTACGTTTAGTTTGTTCTGTTGTAGGGCAAGTGTTTGTTTGCCTTGTACGTATTCATCAATTCGCGGAAATGCATTTTGATGAATACTTTTCAATCTTTAGGTGTTCAATATTATGACATTTCTATGTCGTAATATAGACCCTTCTTTGTTCTCCATTTCCTGCAGGCATTCTATAGAAAGTTCCAGAGCATCTTCCTGTGCCATGTTCTCTTCAGTTTCATCCTGTGTCATCCATTACTCTTTCATATGGGAGCTCACTGGCCTATCACTGCACAGCATTGACTGTCTCAGAGTTGCCAAAGTTTCCTGTTCCTTCCCTTGCTGTCCAACTCCAACTGAACATTTGTACTGGTTTCCTGTGGAAGGCTCCAAAGAATCTTCATATGGCAACTGATCAGATGCTTCCCACTCCACTGGTTTCTCCTTAATTTGGGTGTCAATTGTTGTATCCTGTTATGATGGTATCTCATTTAAATAGAAACTGATAAGATTAGCGAAACATGACCTGCTTTCCGTGAATCCATATTGAATAATATCCAATGCTTGTCTGACTTCCCTGGGTAGCGGCTGATTTATTTTTTTTTTTAAAGCACTTGCCAATTTTTCTAGTGAGACTAATCTGATGGTAATTGCCCACAGTAGTAGGGTTATTCTTTTGAGACAGGAATCACAACTGCTACCTTCTAAATTGATAGTACAAAGCCTGAACTAAGTGACTTTTGATAAAGGAATGCCAAGCAAGGGATTATATTATTTAATATCTTACACAGAAGGAAGCCATTTAGTCCATCTGGACCTGCTGCACAGTTAACTGTAACTGCATTAAAGGCTTTTTAGACCTCCATTCTAATAGTCATAGTATATTTATCATGCAGATTCACATAACAAGACACACTTCACTATGTGCATGCACTGTTCAAATGCACATAAGAAATGAAGCAGGGTTTTGATGAACAAAGTGCAGTCAAACATTGAACAATCTTTTGTTTGTGGTTCTTCTCATTCTACAATTGACAAGAGGCAAGATTTAGAGATCCCTTCAGAATTAAGATGGAAATTTTCTTAAATTAGTAATATGAAGAATTTACAGACACATTTTACAGCATCGTAGTCTGATTCTTGAGGATTAGATAGCTGATTGATTATCTGCCATTACTTCTTTCAGGAGGTCTTGACTCTAGGGAACTGAGCTAGGAGGTAGTGGAATCTCTCACTGGATGGATAGAGAGGTTATGCATTGCAAACTTATGCTAGCTCTTACACTCTAGGCAATATGCACAGCATGGGGCTTCATCTGCACTACTTCTTTTCACATTCCATATAAATGTAGGAGATTGTGAAACCATTAGGAAAATGTATAGTTATACATCATTTCCTGAAGGACTGAACCACATTTTAAAAAGTTATGATCAGATTGCCAAACATAATCAGTTTGTTCTGTGTACAAGATGACAAATTGAAGCTATAACCAGAGACTATCATATTTTTTAGATACCTGAAATTATTATAAGTTTAAAAACAAAGTGTGTCAGCCTAAACTGCCTAACAGCTTTAAAAGCTCTAACACACTTCACACTAATACACAAATGGCAGACAGAAGTGAAATGCACCACCAATCAGTGATCACTTCATGCTTCCATTCCATTCTTTGTTGTTATTGTTTGTGTGACAGCACAATGGATCTAACAGCTTTTTAAAGCTGACAGTAGGTTTCTGGTACTGTTCTGTGGTGGCTGCCATCTGTATGACAGCATGATACTCGCTAATAACTGAGATGCGTACATATTCCCTCACTATAACAAGTTTGTTTTAGCTGGGTTCTTGCACATGTGAACCTTGTTATAACAATATTATTATTTTTTTTTTTTCAGTTTTAGAGCATGAGCAGTGTGTTCCTTGTATTGCTATGTGTTTGGTGGTTGCTTAAGTTCTGTTATTCATTGTCGTAGTTTGTGCAAAGAGTATCTGTAGTTGATAGTATAAAGCAACTTTTCTCAGCTTCAGATTGATTGCCAAAATTCCCAAAAGTCTTGACTTCTACTAAACTCATCTTTACACTCCATCTGCCAAAGTATTGAGGTTCCTATAAACATTATACATAAAACTGCAAAGAAAGGGCAGGCAGGATGTTGTTTCATCCCTTCTTGTCTTTCTGAATGATCCTGATGGAGTTCAGCCACTTACAGATGGCACTGGCCATACTTAACTTTTTACTGATCACTGTCCAGTCCAGTGTTAGTATTCTGGCATGTCTTGCCATGTTCTGTGTTTTAACTGTGTAAATAAGTTTTAATGAATCACAAATACCATGTATTTTGTAACTATTTATAATATTTTAAGTGAAACTGTGAGTTGTAGACTGAGGCACTATTAGGAATTTTTGTTGAAAAATCCAGATTTAGTTAATTTATTTCAAAGACATATTTGTGTTTCTTACAAACAGTGTCATAATCTTAAAGACATATTGGTACATAGTACTTTTGTTTCCTCTACGGTGAGTTTTGATAGATTAACAGCAAAATTCGGGACCTTTCCATGTTATAGTTGTGCAGTTTGTAGCCATATAGTTAATTCTTTTGATACAATAATTGAAATAAAATTTTCTCCAAGGTTATGTTTTTCATGCCAACACCAAGGGGGTTATATATCTGCTAAGATGTCCATGTGATTTATTTTACATTGGTGAGACCAAAAGAATGTTTAAGGTTAGGCTAGTAGAACACATTAGGGAATTAAGAACAAGTGCATGGAGAAATCTGTTATCAGCACATTTTAAAGAACAGCATAATGGTGATTTTAGATTGCTGAAAAGTACTGTACTTGAGCGAATTAATTTAAATGTTGGTAGTAGTTCTGTTTTAAAAGAACATCTTCTACGAAAATAATCTTTATTTACTTTGAAATATAATGCTTTAATGCCAGGGGGATTGAATTGTGAAGTTAATTGGAAATATTTGCTTTAATTATTTTAATTAGTTAATTAACTGATTGTTATATTGTATATAAGAATGTTTTTCAGATGGAATTTGTTACTCCTTGAAGGTCTTGTGACCGTGGCGATAGAGAGAGAAGATTAAACTTGTGTGGATCTATACCCTGCTTTGTGGTTCATTATAACTTCTTTTATCAGATTATTTTATTTGGTTTGTTTGTGGTTTGTTGTATAAATAATTTTGTTTGGGTCACATAGCTAGAAACACTTAGTCTTTTGGATTAATCAGGTTCCCATCTGCTGTGGGTCTGTGCAGTATGAATCACTGAGAGCTGGCATTTGGAAAAATGTCCTTCTATTTAAGGTTTTTGTATTTTTATACTGCCTATATGAAAGGGTTATTAATTGGTAGTCCTTCAGACAGAAATGACTCATTGTACAAATATATCTGACATTAACTGAAACAGTAGGCTTTTACTGTTGCCAGTATATTTCTGTTTATTTATCAGTTAGCTGCTGACTCTTTATTTTTGTTGCTCTTGTATGGAAGCACAATCTTCCTCTGGACAAGATCACGTTTCTCCCTTAACTTGTCCTAGCATGTCATATGGTGATTTTCAAATTTGTGAAATTAGATTTAATTTTATCAGTCTAACACAATGTCTTAAAGTTTAAAAATGAGAGAAGAGAAGAAAAACATGTCCAGTCCCTCTGAACTAGAAGGTAATGTGAGCAAAGTCAGTGCCGTGAGTTTGATTTTGGAAAGGTACCATTTCACTGTCAAGGATACAAATATTGTGAGCATCAGTTTTGTCATCTCAGAAGATATTAAGACGGACAGTATTAGTAATAGTTGTTAACACTTTGAGTTAAATGATTAAAAACAATTATAATGGACTTAGTTTACAATAGTAAGACAACATTAATTGCTGAAGCAAACGCAAATTGTTTTAGTAATATTACCAGTCAATAGAAAAAAAGTGAAAATATGAGCAATTACTGAAGAGGGGGTGATAAAGTGAAAGCAAATATTCTGGACAGGAGGATTTGGTTAATTGCTCTGCAGACATAAATTTTACAATTTAAATGAAATTAATGAATGAACACTTCCAGTGAGAAGGTGGAAAACTGTTGTAAGAGAGTGACTTATATAAAAATGGCTTAGTATTGATTTATTATGTGCCCCCCTTCCCCAATATTTTGATGTTCTCATACTGTTTATGTTTTTAAAAAATAGTCTACATTGTGTTCACTAGATATTTTAAACAAATAAAACAAAATCAAGCAAATAAATACATAAAGATATCAGCTTTATAATACAATAAATAACATTTTACAGGAATCTGCACATCATAAATAACAGAGAGCAGACACTCATGGAAACTTTCAAAACCATTTCTTCACTTTTCTAGATGACTAAATTCTATTTCTGGGGAAGCAGACTCTTAAGTTAGATTATTTTCCCACCTGGAAGACAGGAATGTAGGATTTCTCTGTTCTGTGAGAGAAAGTAGCAAATGTGTGAGGAGACTACTGCTTGTAATCCAAACAGTGAACCTATGCTAAAAGATGACAAGATATCAGACCTCCTTTAGATTGTGTTTGATGGTTGACCAAAGTTGAAGAATTCTTATGGGGCTCAGTGGCATCAAGAAAAATCCAGGAGTCTTGGACATGATTGTAATGCTTGACATAAGTAAAGCTTAGAGCTACAGTCATTTAGAACACAGACAAGCAACAAGGAATGTAGGTAGAGCAAAACCAAAAAGCCTCTTGCCTCCATTGTTACAAAGCAGTGGTGGTACTACACTGCCCATCTGTTGTCCATCCTTGTAGGACAGACTAAATAACAGAATGGGATAAACAGAATAAGACATGAAGTGGGTGTGGACTGGAACACCTGAGATCAGAAAGAAGTGGAGAGCCCACCAAAAAAATTATAAAAACAAGTGACTTATACTACTAACTGCACTAAATAATTATGGACCAGGAAAAATTGCAGTTGTTTTACAGAAAACCTCTTCACATGCAGCACATGTGTATTGATTGTGTAGGGGAAAATGGGAAGGGAGTCTCACTTCAACTTTTGGAAGTCTGCTTGCAATGCCACATAATGGCTCAGCATGATACCTGAGAACCTTTACTGCAATAATGGAAAAAAAAAAACAGTCAGTTAAACAGTAGGAAAATTGAATAATACACAGTGCACAGAATCAAACAAAAATATAATAATGAGCTCCAAAATTTCTATTTGATGTCAGTTGATCTTCAAAAGAATAATGTACATAGTGTAGACATATAGGTCATCCTCCAGGTTCCCTTTTAATGTTTAATTCAAATTTGTGATTTTGAGGACCTGTGTTTTTGGAGGAAGTGCTTCCACCACTTTAGTCCACATCATGCTGTTCTAGTGAAAGGAATACAAAGGCATTACTGGTCGTAGAATCATCAATTGATGACTGTAAATGTATTTTAGGAAACACCTGCAAGTAAAGAAAATTGTAGGAAAAGTATGTAAATGATAAGCCTGTAATAGTCAAAGCTGGAATATCTGCTGTGATAGATACTGAAGAGACTTCCTCAGATCCAAGGGGATGGAAGGGCAAAAGACCACCACTGCAGAGATCCTTTGCCGAGATAAACTCATGCTTGATATTTGAGTAGGATCCCCTGTAGTATCTGCATCCCCAAAATATAGTGGAGATGAAAAACAGAGAGGCGGAGGAGGCTGGGAGTAAAAAGGCAACATTTTGAATCAAAGAGACTTCAAGTTATACTGGTCTACTAGAATGAAGATCCAAACTCTAATATTTACTAAATACCTGCACTGAGGAATATTTGCCCACACTCCAAATGTGTGCCATGGACTCTGCCATGGAAACATTCTTCAGATAAGCACCAGACATCACACCCACTGGTGGAATACTTCTGAAAACATTAGATAACACCCAGTAAGTTGGCTGATGACAGAAAACAATTCACTTAGCAATCTACTTGGAAAGTTCGCAGCTGCCATATAAACTTTATCAGGAGTAAAACAAGTAAGTGGGTGGTCAGTCTTTCTGAACTTGTGCAGCCTGTAGAGGTTAAATACAAATGAACGTGAGCATCCAAGGTACAGAGGATGCTTTTGCTCTAGATTATGACACAGAGAAGAAAAAAGGAAGATGAACAGATTGAGTCAAGTATTAGATACCATCTTTGAAAGAAAGCAACAGTAAAGCAAAACCATCTGGAAATACAAAGCTGATATAAGTTATATTTTTTGCACTTCCTCTAACTTTTTCAGTGATATTTAACAATTCTGTGCTGCATTCATTTATCTGCTTGAATTTATCACTGCTGTTCAGCCTACACTTGTTAAAGAAAAATTTTGCAAAGTTTTTGTGTGCTGTGGACATTTCTCAGGGTTAGTGAACTTATTTCTAAGGAGTCCTGATTTTGCAGGAATTATTACTTCTGTTCTAAAACATTTGTTACTGAACTTAAGCTCAAAGCCAGCTGGTTTTACATTGGGAGGGTTCTTTTGCACGTTCTAGTGGGAGCAGAGAGCTAAATTCAACCCATCCAAGGTGGGAACTACTGGTGTTTTTATTTGATTGGCCTGAGGGTTTAACTTCAGAAAAGTCTTTCATCCTGCTGGTACAAAAGCCTCAATGTGAAAATATAGTTCCCCATGACTGCATATAAGCAAATCTCTCCAGTTTAAAATCCTCTACAGGACACGTTCTCCATAATCCCCCACTGTTAGTATAGACCTTTTACAGAGCCATCCCCATTAGTATAGACCCCATTTAGACACCCAGTTGTACCACACTCCTCCATTTTCTGTTCCCAAAATGAAAACAGGATTTAACCTGACATTATGGATGGTCAGTTTCCCTCCATTTCTCCTAGCAGTCTGATCGACATGGGTATCCTGGGCAGTATAGCAACTGCCTCATGTACACTGACAACCTTCTACTCCTAAATCATCCAAGTACAATTTGTGAGAGTTACATTTACACTAAGAATCTGGAATCCTTGCTCTTTCACACACAGAACAGTAATACTGAACAGGTTGTTAGCCCACACAATACACCTCCTATGCAATCCATGCACTCAACACATAAACCATCATATACAGAGGTATGCACCAGAAACCTAACTAAACACCAGAGACCTTCGAAGCACAAACACACTACACCTAATACAGCACCTACAATACTCAATACACATAAAAACACAAGCACCTGTGTCTCACCAAATAAGCCCCTAAGGCAAAGTACATCTAAGCCAAACGTTTTACTCATAGGAGACTGCATTGTGAGACACATAGATGTCCCATTCACCAGCCTGGACAAGGAGAAGGTTATTGTCAGCTGTCTATTGGGTGCCAGAATCTGTCAGATCACATATGCACTCAATTTACCTAACAACAAGTACCATTATGACCCCAAAATAGTTCATGTTGGTGTGAATGACTTGAGATGGACCTCTCCGGGCTATATGAAGAGAGACATGATTGAACTCTCTGAATATATGTCCCAGGCATGTACGTTCCTAGTCTTGAGCAGCATTCTACCCTCACCTAGGATACCACAATATAAACAAAAAAATGATTGACCTCAACATTTGGCTTAGTGTCTGGTGTCATTCGAAGGGGATCCAGTTCCTACCAGCCTGGGATGACATGGTTGATAGACCACACTGCTTTGCCAGAAATGGTCTTCACCTGTCACCTCTAGGCTTTTGTTTACTGGTTAAGGCACTTGCCTTCCCATAGTACCCTTTTTAGGGAAGTTCTCAAGAAGAAAAGTTCCAACATGAAAATATTACTCACAAATAAATTGAAGGTTGTGCTGCTAAACACTAGGAGTTTAAATCAGAAACTTCACTCTCCAGAAGCACTCCTCTCCCAGGAGGATCTTGACATCTGCGCAGTCACAGAAACTTGGTTCAGGGCTTCAGAGAGTATCCAGGCCTTGCAAGGCTACAATGCCTTCCACACTTTCAGACCACAAAATGAACACGTGAGAACCAAAGGAGGAGGAGTATCTATCTTCATCAAAG
Organism: Protopterus annectens; assembly: GCF_019279795.1. Taxonomy (NCBI): domain Eukaryota; kingdom Metazoa; phylum Chordata; order Ceratodontiformes; family Protopteridae; genus Protopterus; species Protopterus annectens. Next base: position 286,188,069 of record NC_056735.1, on the reverse strand, counting down.
ATACATACACCACTAAACTGGTTAGACAAGAAAACTCCATGGACATACTCCAAGTTCAACTAACTGTCGTTAAGACACCCCTTCAAGTCATTAGTTATAGGTCCCCTTCAATTAACCAAGATATCCACTCTGCTTATTTGGACCTACTTGAGTAAATTAGATTACAACCAAACTATCTCTTCATTGATAGGAAACTTATATGAGTATTAATATGTTTGCACAAAGTTTCCTGGACTTTGTTAACACTAATGCCCTGGAACAAATAGCATGCAACCCCACAAGGGGCTCAAATATTCCCAACCTGGTCATCACCAACATGGGTGACCATTGCACCACCACAAGTATAGGGCCCTCAATGGTTAAATCTGATCATAAATCAGTCACATTTAAAGTTGCTATAAAAATGTCACCAAAACTAATTGTAGCCTTGTTAGGGATTGCATAAATAACTTCCAGGCTCCTGTTCCTACAGATGGCATTGACAACTATACTAACATATACACAAATACCCTGTACAAACACTTATACATATTTATTGACACAGCTGTACCGGACAGGATCAAAACAAGATCCTCAAGAAAAAAATAAACCTCCCTGGTGGACATCTAGCATTAATTAGTTATACAACAAGAGAAAGATGTTGCTGTCTAAGAATAAAAAAGTGAGGTCCCAGCACTGGAAAAAGCACCCTCCTCTGCTTGAACAAACAAATAAGACAACTTGTAAAATCCTTTAAGGGCAACTTCAAAAAAAGTTTAGCAACCATAGCCAAATATAACCATAAGGCGATGTAGGACCCAGATGTGTGCTGAACTAGCTGTGGATAGTATCACACACATTGATCCTGAGAAAATAGCTAACATGTTAGCTGACAAGTTTGGCAAAAATTTCACCCCCTGTCCCCTCCAAACATTCCACAAAGCATTCTCTCTACATCTCCCCCCCCCCACACCTTGCATCTCCAAAGAGCAAGTCATTAATGCTTATTCCAAGGCCAAAAGCACAACTTCTATGGGACCGGAAGGCATCCCAAGTTGCATTCTAAATCCTCCATTAGGTATGGTCCTCAGCCACAGCCTGAGTACTGGCTTTGTCCCTGCTGAATGGTAAACAGCAACCATCATCTCCCTTCATAAATGGGGTACAGTAACAGACATTGGGAATTACAGACCCATAAGCTTAATAAGCCTTATCTGTAAGGCCATGGAACGAATCATCATGGACCTTATAAATAAGGATATAGGTGATCTGTAAACCCTTGATCCAACACAGTTTGGTTTTGTCAAAAGCAAGTCATGCCTGTTAAATCTGGTGAACTTCTTTGAAAACGTCACCACAGGCATAGACGAAGGCAAATCTGTGCATACAGTCTACCTAGACTTAGCCAACACCTTCAACACAATCCCACATTCAGGCATCATTGATAAACTCTCCCAGTTGAATATCAACCCATATGTCATCAGGTGGTTGTTAACTGGCTCACTGACAGATCACACTCAATCAAAGTTTGGGACTTTACCCCAACCAGCAAGCCTGTCACCAGTGGGGTTCCACAGGGGTCAGTGCTGGGCCACCTATTGTTTGGAATATACTTCTCAGAAGTTCAGGCCAAAACACAAGGGCTGTGGCTGACTTAAGTTTGCTGATGACTGCAAATTAGGTGCAGTAATTGAATCCCCAAACAATGTCAATATACTTCAAGAGGGAATTACACAAACCAATGATTGGTGCCAAAGCCATGGACAAAAACTCAGTGCTAAAAAATGCATTATCATCCCCTTCAGTAAAAACAATATCCATGCAGACTATCATATAAATAATAAGTAACAACTTAGTAGTGATAGACTTGAGAATACAAGTTGACTTTAGCCTAAACTTTGACCACCGTGTGTTTACTGTGGTAATGAAGACATTCTACATCGCACACCTCATTAGCAAAGGCATTGCCTCAAGAGTGAAAGAGGTCATAACTCCTCTGTACTTGACCCACATCAGGCCAATAATTGAGTACAATGCTGCCTTTGGTATGCACCTTACCAGGCACCTGCAGCAACTTGAGAGACCTCAGAGATTTCTAACCAAGAAAATTCAGGGTGTCCTGCACATGTTATACATTCACAGACTGAAGACAACTGTCACTGTACTCAGTACCATACAGACTACTTAGAGGAGACTTGTGCCTGGCCTACAAAGCAATCTTGGATCCAAACTTAATGGAAATGCTGCACATCCGCAAGTCAGATGGTACAAGGATCACCCATTCTAGGGACCTTAATCTGGCCTGTGACATAAATAGGACCTGATGGAGAGACATATATGTCTCTCAGCGGTTGCCACTCCTCTGGAGTAGGCCACCAATTCACATCAGACAGAACACCTCTATGACCCTGTTTAAGTGTAGTCTGGATGATTGGATGGAAAACCGTAAATTCCTGCCGGGGATTTCACCTATGACCCTCCTAGATATGGGCAGTCACTGCTAACTAAGATCTCACGTTTAGGCAAGATACTTTATATTGGGTTTCTCTAGTATTATATTGGGTACACCCGGCTAGGGTTATAAAGACCTTTGGGTCAATAGCCTAGTAACCACCTATGAACCTATAGTCATAAGATATACATTGATGCAAGACTTGTAGCTCAGAGATCTAACTAGCAGATGGAATTGTTATGAGAAATAAGTTCTTCTGGGTGATAAACATTGAGTTCTCTGATCCAGAAAGCTCAAAATGTAGACAGGAAAGTTCACCTGCCAAGAAATTAAAAGTCCCAGGGAGAGTTATCTCCATAAGATGTTGAGTTGGTGAAGGATCCATCAGACAACGCTTAAACAGTCTACACTGGGTACGTTCTCCAAAGAATGATGTTCCAAAATTGTGGAAGCTGAATCTAAACTGAGTAATAAATGAGTTCTATGTTAAACAGAGGAGACATCTCATGGAAATTTGCAAATTCATTGACTGACAAGAAGGAGGAGGAGGAGGAAGGCTGAAATCATTCCAAGATCCTAAGGGGACAGTGCTGCACCAGATATTTTAGTTCCCACCAAACTCCAAGGATCTGCTTCAAGTCTAGGTCCTAAATATAAGCCTTGGTGTGAGAAGGCTCAGTGGAAGTGCCTCAGCTTGAGCTATCACACCCTTCTGTATGTAAGGGGGGGTAGACTGCAAAGAGAGCCATCATCCCCTTCTCAGCCTCATTATAATCATCATCATCATCTACCAAAGCAGAAGATGGATGTAACCATGGGTGCCTGCTTGTGGTGGATGACCTCATGATCTTTAGAGACCAGAAGGCCATTTTTGTAACAAGCTTACCTCTAGGATGGCTTGACCAAAGTTTGTCCTCCAATTCTTGACCATTGTGATGGTGCTCTAACACTGGAATTTAGCTGTGAATGGGAGCTCCTGCATAAGGAATCTTCAAATGGCACCATTCTCCTGGTAGGCTAGAAGTTTCTCTCTGTGATATCTGTTGGTCATCAGTTTGAATCACAGTGCATGACATCATATATATTTCCTGAACATACACGTGCTTATTATATTTACTTTTAAACATCAGGACTGAGATATATATTGTGAGATACAGAAAAGAACTTTGGGATTCCTAGTTTGTGTGGTCTTGGAATGTCGTGAGAGTGATCTCTTAGCATGTGCTGGTGTAGGGCATGTCCTACTGAGTGTAGGAGCCTCAAGAAAAAGTGCTGAACCCGAATGGAAAAAGGATGGATCCAGTCACTAGCTAGCTATAAAGGGTTCTTAACATCAGATATAGCCTTAAATCCATGTTAAAGTCCATTGTATACACGCTTTGAGTATATTATGTTCGGTATGTCCAATGATTTATTTTCTTTTTAAATAATGATAGGTAATGAATGTGTACAAGGAAGATTCAGTTATTCATTTTTAAATACAAGTAAAAATAACTCCATACATTATTCTGTGCATTCCATTGATTGTCAATTAGTTCATATTTTTCTACTGATTTGGATAAAACAAATGCAGAAATGTCTCATTCCCTGCTTATCTTCTAAGTGCCTTTATTCCTTTCCAAACATACTGGTGATACCACTACAGAATGTCTTTCATTTGTTTCTCAAAATGTTTGTTTGAGAGACTAGTGAGCATGCACAGTAGGGGTGAAGAGATTAACTGCCACATAATGCAGGTAGGCACCCCTCCGTGTAATAAATACCCAGATTCTTGGGCAAATAACTCCCAGCCTTTTTGTTACAAGGCAATGTAGTAAAGTGTAGCTTTTATGATTCAGTGTAAGTACAAAAAGGTCAGCTTCTACCACTTCTCTATTTCAGTGGTAAGCAGAGAAGTTTGTTTTCTTTGGAGAAGTCACACCACATTGTTTTAGTAGTTTACATCAGCAGAGTCTGACTTTAGGAATACGCTAAACAAGCTACAGCTTATGCCCCCCTCAGTCTGAAATGGCCTCTCAATATGTCAGATTTTTTTTTATTACAATTTTGTAGTACATGGAGTGCCATATTATGCTCAAAAACAGTTAATTACATCCTGGTTCAATGCTGCTGTAACAAGAGACCTGACCTTAACAATGCTTAGAGTGGTGCTTAACAATTGTTAAGCTCCCCCAGCTCATTGTTAAGGTCAGGTCTGTACTAAAAGAAGATGACACTGACCAGTAAATAACAACAACAGAATATGAAACAACTTTGTTTTAACTCCTGTTTCTGTCTGCTGTCTGTTGAAGTACAGACAGTATTTTGGTTATAATTGCTTCCCTTAGACAGTTTAATATGTAAGGAAGTCAACAACTTCACCATTGTTTTATAGGCTTGCAAAGCCAGCACAACACATTACCTTTTTTATCTTAATTTTGTCTACTTTGTAGTACATGGAGCAGATTAAAACCACCACTTGAACTGGTACCAAAGAACAAAACTTCGAACCAAAAAACAATAAAGGTACTACAAACAAAGGAATCCAAACAGCTCAAATGTAGACCACAAGCTGGTTTAATGAAAGTTATGGAGCAGATTAATGTCCTTGCATTACAAAGAATTATGATCAGATCTCCAATCATAAGTTAAAATTATGTGTTCTCCAGCATGCTTTGCTCTCAAAGCGAATGTCTTGGCATCCATGTCTCAAACACATGGTAAGTAAGTTACGATCTGCAACCCGATCATAATCCTCTGTATTATAACTTCATGTAAATGCCTCCATGAAATATTTTTCTTATTAATAAATGTATTGAAAATTAATTAATACAGGTATATTTTAAAGTTCTAATGGACCAACCCATGTTTATATGAGTAGCTCACATGAATACATTACAAGGCATCAGTGTCTTTCTTCACAATTTAGATGGGAAGCATGTTGACCTATGATGTAATAAGTGAGTGAAGGCCCAGCAATGAGCCAGTGGACCACTGCAATAGCAAAATCACCTCTAATGTTGAATATTTCAACCAGCTTGTAGTATTAAGTACAATTACACTGCTTTGCAGATGGCAACAGAAGCAATACTAAACATTAAGCCAAAGTAACCATTGCTCTGTTGCTGCCCTTTGAAGAGACATCTGCAGAATCCTAACAGAATGCAATACAACTGGCCATATAGGGAGACATAGTCTGAATACTCACTGGTAAACACAATGTTTTAGGAACAAAGGATAAAAAGTTGATTGGATTTTCCAGTATGTTTAGCTAAAGTTTTATAGGCAAACACATTATCAGGGTCCATCCTACGTAGAATACATTCACTCCCATTAGCAGGATGGGGATAAAATGACAGAAGCTGAATCCTTTAGAGATAACATTAGGCATAAAAAGAAGAATTGGTAGACAGAAAGATGTCCTAATCTTGTGAAAGACTGTGAAAGGTGTGGAGCATTAAAATCTGCATCTCTGATACTGTCCTAACAAAAGTAGTAGCCACAAAAAAAAGCTTCCTGCAGGACAGGAATTTTAAAGGAACCAATTAATAGTGCCAAAAGTAGTTTCTTGAGGATTAGAAAACAAAAATTTTAGAAAAGTTAAGGCTTATATCCCATCCCCATGAAAACTCTTTACCATAAGCAAGGAAGTCAGAGGAGTCTCCCAAGAAAGACAAGGTGACCGGTTGGCGCAGTGTACTTAATGGATGAGTAGACAGCATCTTTGGACAATATGTGAGACAAATAGACTAACACCTGTGGGAGACGGACATAAAGAAATCAGAAAAAAACTGCCCTGATGAAAAAATATGCATCATTTCTGGACACAAGACCTCCTAGAAAATTTATCCCTAGCTTTTTGAATTAGTCGAAGCATTTGAAAAGAAAGCAACTTCTTTTGGAGGAAGAATATTGCAGGTACAATGTAAGATGTAGTGACAAAACACTAAACATAACTACACTGTTTTTCTACTGAATGAAAAGACATCCTTTATGACAGGAAGATGATAAAGCTTTGAAAAAACAAGTTTGCCAAGTCCAGGATAGAGCTTTTTAAATTTCATCAGCCTTTCTCTTCTCTGCCTTTAGCAACACCTTTTGAATGTGGTGAGTGGAGAAAGTGTGTGCAGAAGTTCAGATTCCTATTTCTTTAACAAGGTATTTTGAATTCTGAGACATAGCATGGGAAGCTGAACTTTGTCCAGGGATGTATACAGACTGAAAGCTTGATACAAATCTTAGAATACCTGTGGGTAAAGCTGTCTCTCATAATCTAGGTGAATAATGCAGTGAGCTTTCCTACATAATAAGTTCTGAAAAGACCCAAAACACCCACCATTTTTGGTATACCCAAGACACATAAGTCGGAACAAGATCCACCATTTAGACCAATAGTATCGGCAGAAGGTTCTAAAACTTATGCTTTGGCCAAATAAGTTGATTCCAAATTAAAGGGCCTTTGGCTTAACAAAAATACGGTATTAAAAGATTTGTGGGATTTACTTAAGGAAATCATTGATGGATTGTATCATGACAATCTTTTATTCGTGACCATTGATATAATTGACCTTTTTTCTTCTATCCCCTACAAGGAAGGGACAGAGATGTTGGAAGAGATTGTATATGAAGACAAAACTTTAACACAAAATGACAAATCAGTTTGTACATGGTTAATGGATTTAATATTAAAAAATAATTTTATATATTTTAACGGTGAATTTTATAAACAAATTCAGGGGGTAGCTATGGGAGCAGCCTGCACTCCCACCTATGCCAGTTTAATTCTTGTTAAATGGGAGGAGAAATTTATATTTAATACAGAGTTTAAGGACTGTTGGTGTTTATACCGCAGGTTTCTTGATGACATAGTAATTTTTTGGACTGCAGGAAAAGACAAATTGAATAAATTTATGACTTATATTAACAACACAACTGGATTTTTAAGATTCACACATAATATCTCTGAAAATAATTTACTTTATTTGGATATTGAAATATATAAAACAGGCATGCATTTTGAAAGTAGAATTTATAGAAAACCGACATTTTGTAACTCCTTCCTGCATTATGAGAGTGCACACCCTAAGCACTGCAAGAAAAATATTGTCAAAGGACAATTTGTGAGGGGTAGTAGAATGACCAGTGCAGATGATTTTTTTAATGAATGTGAGTTACTTCAAAAGATGTTTTTGGAGTGGGGGTACCCATTGAATTTTGTAACCCAAATAAGGGAAGAAGTAGGAAAGGGAAGGTTGAGTAAGTTTAAACCTATAAAAAATAGTAGGGACAACTTTAACAAAGTCAGTAATGAAGACCAGAGAGAAAACTTTGAACAGGCCTTAATACTGGAATATAATGGAGTGAATAGTTGTGTTAAAAATGTTTTTTTGAAAGAGTGGCAAAAATTTGTTTCCATTTCTGATCTAGAGAACCTTGCTGACATTTCACAGAAAATAATCTACAAAAATTCTAACAGTATTAAAGCTATTTTGGAAAATAAGATGGGGAATACAATTAACAAGGGTAGGATAGGTACCTTTAAATGTGGCCGATGTAGTCAATGTACATGTATTCTTAATGTAGAAAGATATTTTTTGGTGAGTAGGAACAGGTGGATCTGTAATACAGAACATTATAACTGCAAAACCAAAGGGATAGTTTATTTGGCCATCTGTAAAACTTGTGGGTCATTTTATGTGGGCAAATCTGAGAGGATGCTCAAAAGAAGAATATATGAACATAACTATGATATTTCAGTAGGGAAAGAAACAAATGCACAGTTTAAACATAGCAAAGAATGTAAGGGAGCTTCTTTTGGGTTTATGGTTTTAGAACAAATTAAGTCTAATATCAGGGGGGGGGGTCTTGGGAGGATATGATTGAATATAAGGAACTATGGTGGCAGATAACTCTTCAAGCAGATCACCCCACTGGTTTGAATGATTTTATTTCCATTAAACCATTACTAAAGTTAAGGTCAGCTAAACTTTAAAGGCTGAATAACATTAACAACAACAATAAATAGAAATGGCCAGCAGATGGCACCAGTTTATAAATATTAAGTAGAAATCTGTTTTTTTATTTTATCTAAACCACAAACTAAATTTTTTACGTAAGAAAATCAAAGTTGTAAATTCATAAGTTCACACATGGACACAACAAAATTTCGTACTCTGTTTTTACGCTTTTTTAAGAAGATTTTTTATATAATAATTTATTGGAATTGTTCCTTTCCGTTTTTTCAAGTTTGTGACTTTTAAAGACATTACATCACTGACTTTATTTCATTATTCAATTAATCAACTGATTGTTTTTGGGTATATAAACACCTGGTTTTTTAAGGGTAGGCATCTGAAGAAGTCTATGTTGTATGACAAAAATGCTGTGCTATTTATTTAATGTGTTTATGGTTTCACCTTGACGTTTTTGGAACTGCTATTTTGGACAATAAATTTTTGTGGGGAAGTAATCCTGTGCGTTTCCTTTGCACCATTGAGTTTATTTTGGTTTCATTTCGGTGCAATTTCCACTGTTTGGTTTGGTTTTGAAATTCTGAAAAGAAATAAGTATCCATTAGATGTACTGATAACAAGGAAAAGTTCATGGACTGGAACATTAGAGTCCTAGCTAATTTACACGTATGCCCCTGGTGTAGTGCATCTGACTGCAGCATTTTCCAATGGGTAGTTTGCCACCTGAAGGTAAAATATAATATAATTGGCAATCTGCTTGGAAGTGTTTGCTTAGCCATAGCAGGCACCTTCCTCCTACTGGTAAAAGTGATGAACTGCTTTTCCATATTCTGGAACCTTTGCACTCTCACCTGGAAGAACCTGAAGTGGCACTGCATACCTGGGGTATCTGGGATTCTTTTTCTCCTGGATTATTGAAATGAAAACATTGTGATGAATAAGCAGGTTTAAAGACAATATAGATACCACTTTCATGAGGAGACATGGGCTAGTCCTAAGTGAAAGATGATCCTTAAAAAGACTAAATGCCACTCCTCCCAAATGAGGGTGCGAAGCTCTTAAATCTTTCAAGCACAGCTGATGGCCACCAAGGAAACCATTTTTAAAGAAATCAACTTCACAGTCATCAAACCTGCAAGATCACGCAGAAAATAGGCTACATGGTCAATCAAGAAATTCAAGTGTCAGAGAGAGAAGGACACTTAAAGGAGGGTGAAGTACTTTAAGATAAATAAAGTACTAAATGAACCATCTACTAAAGCTTCATTGCACAAAAAATATTTCAGCCTGCACTTCCATCTTTTACATACCCACAACCTGTACCTCACACATACTTTTTGTTCTGCCTCTGTCATTTTTTTACATAAGTATTATCCAGACAACATCCTAAAGACGACAACAAATCTAGACTGCTATACCATTCAATACACTTTCCATTCAACAGAATATATGCTACATAAAGGTATTCCTTGACCTTACCTCAAAAACTCAGGCCTATACAGATGTATATTGTTTGGCTCTACTTTACTTTCTGGGTAGTTGAAACCTATTCTGGTCCCCTATCCTATGCTCAATACCACTGACCCACACCACCCTACCATTCTCCAGTTTTGTAACCCATTAAGTACCTCCCACAATATCTCAACACCAATTATTTGTCACATGCTCTACTACAAGCTTCCACATTTGACCACAATTATTTACCTCTATCATCTGCTCCAATAAATCATTGCTAGTTACTGCTATAACTCCTCACAAAGACCTGTCACACATCTTCTTATCTAATCCATTCACTCCACAAAGTCTCATACCTACTGACAACTCCCACCACTCTGACAGATATTAGTCTCTTGTTAACTTAACTCTCATCCAATCTTACATCCTCACAACCAGTACTAATACTTCCTCCCTCTACCTTCATCACAATCTACAATAACACACTCTTCTTCCAAACTGAGCTCTTCTCTTTTTATGATACTCACATGATTATAAAAGCTTGCCTTCTTTCCCCTTCAATTTAACATCCTGTGGCTTGAACTGAGTAATGGCTACTGCTATGCTGACCACAAAGAGTCCTCTTTCTTACATTTATGTCTTTATTTCACCTTGCCACTTACCACTGTCATCTACCTAAAGCTAATTCCCACAAACACATTTTCTTTTCATAAGTCCTGTACACTCAGACAAACCACTCTACTCTGCATCTCATCTCAGCTCACTTCCACCAACACACTCACATCCTCCTGCACAAACACTCATACTGTCTGACCAACACTAATGTTTGGAATTAAAACAGACTCAAGTCAAAACACCCAGTCTTCTATCTGCCAATAACCTTAATTCTAATCCTATCAGGTGACACAGACACCCATATCTAGACACCTCCACACATCTCAACATCCTCTTCACAGGTTAACAAGCACATACCTTTATACATCCTCTGGACTTCTCTTTCAGTACATAAAGTGCCAGAGCCTATGCACTAGACTACCAGAGTGGCATGCATGGATTATATCCATAATTCTGATATCTTAATGTTAATTGAAACTTGGAAAAAGCCCTACATACAAAATGAAGAAATTCTTCCCGAGGCTATAACATATTATGATTAGGCACACCTGACAAACAGTGGTGGCTGGTGACTTCAAATCAAATGGGGGCTCCAGGAGACAGTTGGATGGGTTTGGCCAATAGAGAGGGGTGTGACCAACTAGAAAGGGGCAGAAGTAGTTTCAAAACCACAAAAACTGGGACTTTAATTAAATATGCTGCCCTGGGTGCCAAACCATCATTATGAGAGTCCAATCAAGACAAAATGAAGTGTAGAAAATGAAGTGTAGAAGAAAAAAAAAACATTTCAATGCATTGGCTACATGACAGCTTACTTAATATCTAGATGGAAACAAAAAGATTGTGAGGCATGAAAAAAATAAATTACTTTTTAAATACATTACTGGAATGCCAGTCAAAATCAAGTATAAAAAAACAAGCAGCACTCAACTCAAACCACTTCACCTTGCACTGCAATTCTATTTCTATTTTATATTCAGCTTTATAAAAGTATCAAGTAACATGCTGAAAGTAGCAATCTCTGTGATATCCCCACTTGTAAAAATGTTTCTGATCCGAAAAAGACCTGCTGCCTGACTACAACTATCTACTTGTTTCATGGGGAAAACATGATCAAAGTAAAAAATGAATAGGAAACACGAAACAACCACAAGATAAATTGCTTAAAGGATTGCTGCACAGGTTAGGGACCACAAATGATAGATTGGCATTCTGTTTCGTTTATAGGTAAAGCCTGCAAAGATAACTGCAAGTCTTCAACAAATGTTATGAGCTTCTGAAAATACTGTAATCCTGTCCTTTATTACAAATACTATCATATGCATTTCAACTAAGGCTTATATGTTATCTAGTTATGTAAATATTCTCTGCATGGCAACTACAAAAAGACTTTTAATGTTGGTAAATCTTTAACAGTATGCTAATTAAAGTTTAGTTGCATCTTACAATCTCAGACAAGCTTACCTGATGGTAATTAAAGCACTGCTACTTAAACACAGAGCAAAAGGCAAAGCAACAACATGCATTTTTTCAATAATAAGAATCATAAATCAACAGTATAAAAATATGACAGAAAAGCAGAATATTCTGCAAAATCAAGGACAGATGAAAAGTCACTGTAGTACTTGTATCTATCTTGGATGGAGGAATACTCTGCACACTTACACTGCATAACTGATCCTTGCCTTGCCTGGACACATCCAAAGTCACTAAATGGGGGAGTGGGGTGCAACAAGTATGTCACAATTTGAAATGTCTCTGGCTAATGGTGATGGCCCTGACACATTTGTCATACCTGTCAGCCTCAGAGCAAGAAATCTGGACAAAGCCAAAAATAGAAGTTAGACAAAGGCCCAAAAATAAGGATGATTTTTAAATATTGCTCTTATAAACTTAGAAAGATAATAAGTAGGTCTTGCATTAGTATGAATTTTCTGAAGGGTATGAAATCTGAAACTCAAATGTCTATCATTATTTTCTAACTTCACTCTTTAATGATTTCCCACTAATTTGCCAGAAAATCCCAATTTTATGAAAAACGGATCAAAAATGTGATGCAAAAATATAAAATAGCCACACAATACAGCTGGGAACCTGTCAAAGAAGGGACACATTTTTAATATTAGTACTGTTAAGCTGAGCAGCTGACAAAATAAGAGAATCTACATGCATTTCTGAAATAAAAGTAATCTATAACTCTGATTACTACAATTATTTATTAATTGTAAACCCTCCACAGTTTCTTCCAAAATTGCCATTTTACGGAGGGATTATTAGGGGGAGAGCAACATTTTGAGCCAAAGTTGTGGACAGTTAAGAGGCTTGTATTTACCTAATTCTATAAAGCAATTTATAACTTTTCAACCTCTTAACACAGGAAATTTGAACAAGGTCAAATATATTGGGGGGCACACACAGCACTAAAACTTGCTCTGGTATAAACTTAAGACAGTTGATAGAATAACAGGTCTTGCTTTAGCATGCATTTTTCTGAAGGGTATGAAGTCTGAAACTCAATGTCTGTCATTATTTAGTGACTTAATTCGTAAAGGATTTGCCTGAAAACCACAAATTTTATGAGGAACAAACCAAAAATAAGAAGCAAAAATCTATTTGTTCTGTGAAAATCGGAAAGTTGAGAGGTATAGTTCAGACAGGGCTGTCTTTGAGTTTGCCGCTCTCCCCCCTTCACAAAATCATGGTCAATGGGGCCTCCCCTATGGAGCCATTCCAATGTCCCATTACTTGGCAATTTCACCCCATTTACCATAAACACTGTAATGTGCATACTGCTTTACTTCTACAATGATTTGGGTTTCATTTAAGAGTTTTATTTTACATTTTCAGCACAAACACTAATAGACATCTGCTAAACAAAGCAATGCAGTCTCACAATGAAAATAGACCTAGCATTAAAACTTCTCTGCCCTTGAAACTCACATTCATTGAAACAGCATTGAAACCCACATTCAAATAAAATATATCTGGCCAGTGGCAGATAAAGATTAACTTTATGTAATATGTCTGGCCAGTGGCAGATAAAGATTAACTTACTGTAACACTTCTAAAGTAGTGTATTTAGCAACCTGTTTAAATTGCCCAGCATATTATGTAGGAAAGACGACAAGAAAATTAAAAGAACGCATTACAGAACATTAATTGGAAATTAGAAGGGGAATATTAACTAATGCACTCAGTAAACATATTGCTGAAAATGAGGGTCACACTTTTAAATTTAGAGTAATATGTGAAGTAAATTTAGGTATGAGGGGAGGGGATATTAACAACATGTTAGAGATGAGAGAATTTGAATGGATTATCAGGTTAGATGCTGAGGCAGAACCAGGTCTAAATGTAACAGTTAGTCTAAAACCAATACTAATTAAAAGGCAGAGAGAAAATATTAATTTATATATATATATATATATATATATATATATATATATATATATATATATATAGTTTTTAATGATTTGTAATGTTTTATATAATATTTTACACTTTAGAAAATGTGGGTATTTTAAATATGAATATTTATGGCACTTTTTCTATATGTATGTATATATATATATATATATATATATATATATATATATATATACATATATGTATTAAGTATTATAACTAAGTTTTCTATGTAAGTAACTAGTATTTTAATGTGTAATTGGAAGGTGTTTCTGTTAGGCTGGCTGAATCATGTGTTTTAACTGTTGTCCCTATTTAAATGTTTTTTAGAATTAATTCAATGTTATGTACTGATGAAGGGTGGTTAGCCTGAAAGCTTTACTCATTAAATTTCTTTTTGGCACACAGAAGTGCTTTGGAGTATTTGGAGAATTAGACCAGGACTTTGTTTGTTTTGTGTACTGATCCCATGGCTATCCCTTTTCTCTGAATGTAATATTTATTATCAAAAATAATATAATTATTATTTAAAATTAATTCTAAAAGCTAAAATATTAAATTAATTAGGTCCTGTTTAATGGAGTATTGAAATAAAATTTCACCTATCCATTCAAGGCCTATATTTTGGGGGATCACCGTGTAGAGGTCACATACGTCTATAGTTACCAGAATGTCCTGGTTATTAAATTCTATATCATTCATGTGGTCTAAAAATGTCCATGAGTCTTTACAAATATATGTTTCTTTCTTAACAATCTTTTTTAACTCATAATCAAAATGCTTAGCACATGCTGAGGTAATGGAATCTCTTCCATCTACCAATGGGCGCATGGGAGGATCAAGTAAATTTTTATGAATTTTTGGATTTCCAAAAAAAACTGGAATTTTAAACATTTTAATATTTAAATAATTATATAAATCTATATATATCCGCCTTTCTAAAAACATGTCATTAATTTGTATATAAATTTTCTTATAAGCAGAATTTAATTCATTTAATGATACTTGTTCATAAGTATGTCTTTAAAATTATTTCCATTTTTTTGATTATACATTTCATTATTCATAATCACAGCACCCCCTCCCTTATCTGGCTTCATAATTGTAATTTTTTCTTTTTGTAAAGCCTTTAGAAGTTTTTCTTCATTTACACTTAAATTTGAAGGATATTCTATCCTTTTATTCCATTTATCTAAATTCTTTAACTGATTTTCACACATCTTCTCATATAATATTAACGTAGGATGCAAGGGAGGGTTGAAGGTGCTGGAGATGTTAAACTTCTGAGAGTCATTATATATGGTATCTTGATAAATCAAAGAAAAATGAATTTTTCTTAAGAACAATTTCATATCTATCATAACAGACATGAAATCAAATGCATTTGATGGGACAAAAGTGTACCCCTTAGATAATAAATTTGCCACATCTTGATTCACTTCAATATTAGAAAAATTGAACACTTTAAAGTCCCCAGTATCATTCACAATGATATATTTCAATGCATTTTCAGTTAGTCCATGTTGACAAGATTGTAAGTCCAATTGGTTGACATCTCCATTTGAATCAACCAATCTATTATTGTTTATGTTCTCCATTGTTTGTCCTTTGGCCTGGCGCCTTGAAACCCCGCTGCTTGATAACTTGGGGAGGGTATTTTGTTTTTAAGTCTTTCAGAGTGCCTTAATTCAGGAAATTCTTCATTATAGGCCAGGTCGTTATGTTGTTCAATGTCATTATGGTCATGTACAGCAATATTTATGTTTTTATTGTTATTATGAGCATCATTTTTGTTTCTTCTGTTTTGTCCACCTGGAGGCCTAGGATATGCTAACCCATTAGCATATTGGTTGATGTCTCTTTCCAGTTTATTCATCTTCCCATTCTTCAGTTTACTGATGTACTGTTCAATACTATTATATATCCTCAGCATATCATATTGAACTGTATCAAATGAATTATCAGCTCAAATGATGTTGTCAAGTTGGTCTAATTCTATTATGAGCTGGTCTATATCTATTTGATTATACTTAATTAACACATCTAACAGGTCTTTACCACTTTTATCAAACAACTGAAGTAACTCAATATGCATTGGTGAATTATGTACCAAACCAGTAGGGTACCGCCAAAGGCGCAACCCTTTTGGTATTATATTATGTTTAATGCACTCTTTCAAATAAACATTCTCTAGTTGGAGCTTCCTACATCTCATTAGTTTAGCATCATAGTCATTTAACTTAAAATCAATATTGCTAGTATCTGAATTTACTTGTCCTGAAAATGCAAATGAAGAGCCCAACCATTCAGTCAAAATAGGGACTGTTTTCCTTGTACCCTCCTTGGAAATGGGTATATGCTGTTGCCCTTGATGTGTTGGAGCGTGATATGTTCTATTTATCAAGTTACTCTGAGTGCCATTATTGTCCCTTAAACTTTCCGTGACTTGTTTGGCGTTATCATTAGTAGCACCATTTCGATTATCCAGCGTAAGGTTAAAATCAAAACCAGTATTGGTTTTGGTGCCATGTGAACATCCATTCACTCTGTTTGCTTCTGAGTTATTAAACCTTTCATATTATTATTATTATTTGCATTTGTTAACCGGGTTGGTCCAGCTGGGTAAGAATTACCCTTTTTCAGTGGAGACCCGAGGGGAAAAGCCCCAAACAGATATACAAATACATACGAATAGAGACAAATTAACAATATTATAGAGGAAAACAATATTATGGGTAGAATGGATAAGAAAAACAAACAATGAAAGTTTGAGAAAATGAGTAAGGTAGGCCAGAGGCATGCATGCAAAAGATTTATGAAAAGGTGTTCTGAGCAAGATCTCTGAATTAAGCTAAAGTAGGCAAAGAAATGATGATTTAGGTGTGGAGTTAGTAGTGTGGGAGTTTTAGGTAGGAGCATGTGAAGGACAGTCCCATTTGGAGGACAGATGGGAGAGAAGCATGGATTTGAAATTGTTGTGGTTAGGTATATTATGTAGTGGTGTGGGGAGATTGTTCCATAGTTTGGCTATAGTATGGGATAGTAGTAGTTTACCAGTTGGTTTATGGGTTTGTGTACATGCAGCAGGTTTTGGTCTGTGGATCTCAGGGTACGGGTAGGTGTGTGGGGTGTTAGAGATTTAGCAAGAGAGGGGCATTCTGCTGGTTTAAAAATGAGTTTGTGGGCTGTTGTAAGTTGTAGGTACTTTAGGTGGTTGTGGAGTTCTAGCCAGTTTAGGGTGTGTAGGGAGTGACAGTGATGGGAAGAGTTCTTAGAATTGGTTGCAAATTTGCAGATTTTGTTGTAACAGACCTCAAGTTTAGCACAGAGTCCGAGTTGTAGGTTGGAGAATAGGGGAGCACCGTACAAGAGAGAGGGGAGAAGGAAGGTAGATGCAAGGGTATGACAGGAAGATCGAGTAAGGTAATAGTTTTGTCTGTAGAGGAGGCCGATTTTATGGTGGGCTTTTTTGATTGCTGAGAGGATGTGGGAGTCAAATTTTAGGTTTTCATTGATGGTAATGCCAAGTAGTTTGGTACTAGGAGCGATTTCAAGAGGGGTGTTATTGTGGCTTTTGATGAAAAATTGGACTTTGTGGAACTGGGAAGTTTTAGTGGGAGTAAATATCATTAGCTTTGTTTTGTTGGCATTTAGGGCCAAGTGATGCAATTGCATCCATGATTCAATTTTGGAGAAGGCTGTTTGGGTATTAAGTAGAAGTTTGGAGGGGCAGGAGGCTGAGCAGATGATAGTGGAGTCATCTGCGTATTGGATGACTGAGGCTTCAGGGATGGAGAGGTGAAAGTTCTTAATGAATAAGTTGAACAGCAGAGGGCCAAGTATTGATCCTTGGGGAACTCCTGTGGGTGTAGGTAAGAAAGGGGAGGTTGACTCTTTCCATTGTACAGCCTGCTGGCACGTGGAAAGGTAGCTGGAGAACCAGTCTATGGTTGAGGGAGATAGATGCAAGTGTGAGAGCTGGGACAGGAGGAGGGAATGGGAAATAGTGTTGAATGCCTTTGAGAGGTCAAGAAAAAGAGAAGATACATATTTGCCACTCTCACGTGTTAGGTTGACTGTTTCGAGGAAGGAAATGAGGGCTGTCATGGTGCTGTGGCCTGGGCGGAAGCCGTGCTGGGTGGGAGAGAGGAGTTTGTGCTGGATTAGGTAGGGCATGAGCTGGGAGTGGATGGCTTTCTCTAGAATTTTAGAGAGAGGAGAGAGTATAGCTATGGGTCTGAAGCTGGTAGTGTCTGTGTTCTTACCACCTTTGTGGAGAGGAATTATGTATGCATAACGCCAGATGGTTGGTACATAGGATTCCTGAATGGATCTATTAATGAGGATGGATATGGGATAGGCTATAGATTCGGCTGATATTTGAAGAAAATTTGCTGGAAGGTTGTCAGGGGCATTGCGGCATGGTTTTAGCTTTTGCAGTAATCTTTTTATAGTATAGGTGGAGACAGGTTTAAGTGAGAATAGCGGTGGAGGAGGGGGGTGAGAGAGAGGGTTTGGGGTGCAGGGTGAGGGGTTAGTATTGATGGATGGATTGGGGAAAGTGGAGAATAATTTAGCTATACAATCAATGAAAAATGTGTTGAAGTTAGTGGCCGTTTCAAGACTTAAGAGGTTGGGATTGGGGCAGGGGTTGGAAGTATTACCAGGGTTGAGTATTGAAGAGATGGATGTCCAGAATTTCTTTGGATTGTTTGAGTGTTTGTATTGCAGACTGCTTTAGTAGTTTTTGCGATCTTTTGTTATTTATTTTTTGGCCAGGTTACGAAGATGTTTATATTCTTGGAGGGTGGTGGAGTTTTTCTGTTATTGGTACAGTTTCCACTTTTTGTTTCTCTGAGTGATTATCAATTTAGTTTCTTGGGATAGCCAGGGGCAGGAATTTGTTTTGATACGTTTGGTTTGTAAAGGGGCTACTTTATCAAGTAAGGTAAGGAAGGTTTGGTTAAAATATGTGACGGCGTTATCTAGTGGAAGGATTTTCAGTGGGGACCAATTAGTAACCTTGAGGCATTCAGAGAAGATTTTGGGGTTGAAGAAAGATAGGTTACGGGATTGTTTGAAAATGTGTTGTTTTTCTATGTGTGAGGATAGGCGGTCAGTGAAGGCTGGTAAGTGGTCACCTAGGGGGTCTGGTATTGCACCAGCTTTTGAGATACGGTTGGGATGTGTTGTTAATATCCAATCTAAGATGGTACTGGAGGAACCATCTTTGTTTGGCCTAGTAGGGAGGTCTATTAGTTTGGTGAAATTGTAGAGGTTGATAGAGTGAGATGGGGTATCTATGAGGAAGGAGGTCCAGTTAATATTTACATCACCAAGAATGTAGGTTTCATATTTGATGTTTGAGTTAAACCAAGAGAGGATGTCTTCCAGAGTTTTGGTATTGCCTCCGGGTGGGATGTAGATGGAGCAGATGCAGATGGATTTATAGTTGTTAAGTTTTAGAAAGCCTACAGTCATTTCTGCATTGGCAAATGTTGGGATGGGGTTGGTCAATGGAGTAAAAGTGAGAGTGGAGGAGTAGATAATTGCGACGTCACCTCCTTCTCTATGAGTTCTATCATTGCGTATAATGTGGTAGCCTGGAGGAAGGATTTCAATATCTCTGATGGAGGGTTTGAGCCAAGTCTCAGAGACAGCGGTTATGTCTGGCTGGTTGTAAGAGAGCCAGGCATGAAGGTTGGGGATTTTATTACGGAGGCTTTGTGTGAATATAAAACTATTAATATAAGATCACTGTGAATATGACATATGATATCAGCCTACTTGGAAGAAAATTGTATAATACTTAAAGAATTATAAATAAATAGTTTTATAAAGTTTTTATTAAGAAATTTTTCACCATTCTAGAAGTCTATAAAACATATTAAAATTAAAGATTAAGTAGTGATTTTTGAGCATTAATAAGATAAGTAGTTAATGATAATAATTTCTAATATTAATTTTATTATAATATTTATAATTCTGATGAATAAAATATTATAAATCTTCATAACAAAGGGTATCATACATTTTTAGTTTGTTAGCTAATAATACTAATAATATTATTAATATATATTTATTAATTAAAACAGGTGGATTTTTAATATAATGAATGAAAATTAATGAAAATGATTGGGATACATTTAATATATAATTTAAACATATGTGTATAAATTTAATATTATTTAATATGTTTTATAGACTTCTAGAATGGTGAAAAATTTCTTAATAAAGACTTTATAAAATTATTTATTTATAATTCTTTAAGTATTATACAATTTTCTTCCAAGTAGGCTGATATCATATGTCATATTCACAGCGATCTTATATTAATAGTTTTATATTCATATTTTAATACTGTTTTTTATATTATTTGAATAAAAATTTAAAATAATTTATTTAATGGTAAATATTGATAGTTTTAGTTACTTTAAATGCGCATAATTGCTAATGGAAAAATTATATATAAGAACTCAAAATTATACATATGAGAGACAAGTTATAATATTTTCAAACACCCATTTTTTATTACTGGGCATGCTCAAGTTGTATTAGTCATGTGAGTGGGATTTTTTGAAAAAGTGAAGGTTATATAAGGAAGTGATGTAATTCAACAGATTGTCTGATAAAGTTTAAAACTTTTTAAATGAAAGCGCTTATTATTTATCGTTTGTATAGGTGAAGTTATTCGATTGTTTGTTTTAAGTTTTGTTTAAGTTACAAGTTCGTTGCTTTATATAAAATAAAATAATTTATACGTTAAATCCAGCTGGTGGCTTTTCGCTTATGCTATTTAGTAGTTTGACGTTTGTCATCTGTAACATGTTGTTGGTTGGTTCAAACAAAATTGCCGTACAGCTGGATGATTCCATGGATGGGACCAAAGGGTCAATTGGTAACTTAATCACGTTGATACTGAAATTGACTCAGCGAGTAGATGGATTATATGAAAGGTTTAATAACTCGGAAGCAAACAGAGTGAATGGATGTTCACATGGCGCCAAAACCAATACTGGTTTTTATTTTAACCTTACACCGGCATGCCTGGATAATCAAAATGGTGCTACTAATGATAACGCCAAACAAGTCATGGAAAGTTTAAAGGACTATAATGGCACTCAGAGTAACTTGATAAATAGAATGTATCACGCTCCAACGTATCGAGGGCAACAGCATATACCCATTTCCAAGGAAGGTACAAGGAAAACAGTCCCTATTTTGACTGAATGGTTGGGCTCTTCATTTGCATTTTCAGGACAAGTAAATTCAGGTACTAGCAATATTGATTTTAAGTTAAATGACTATGATGCTAAACTAATGAGATGTAGGAAGCTCCAACTGGAGAATGCTTATTTGAAAGAGTGCATTAAACATAATATAATACCAAAAGGGTTGCGCCTTTGGCTGTACCCTACTGGTTTGGTACATAATTCACCAATGCATATTGAGTTACTTCAGTTGTTTGATAAACTGGTAAAGAGCTGTTAGATTTGTTACTTAAGTATAATCAAATAGATAGAGACCAGCTCATAGTAGAATTAGACCAACTTGACAACATCATTCGAGCCGATAATTTATTTGATACAGTTCAATATGATATGCTGAGGATATATAATAGTATTGAACAGTACATCAGTAAACTGAAGAATGGGAAGATGAATAAACTGGAAAGAGACATCAACCAATATGCTAATGGGTTAGCATATCCTAGGCCTCCAGGTGGACAAAATAGATGAAACAAAAATTATGCTCATAATAACAATAAAAACATAAATATTGCTGTACATGACCATATTGACATTGAACAACATACTGGCTTGGCCTATAATGAAGAATTTCCAGAATTAAGGTGCTCTGAAAGACTTAAAAGCAAAACCCCCTACCCAAGTTATCAAGCAGCGGGGTTTAAAGGCGCCAGGCCAAAGGACAAACAATGGAGAAAATAAACAATAATAGATTGGTTGATTCAAATGGAGATGTCAACCAATTGGACTTACAATCTTGTCAACATGGACTAACTGAGAATGCATTAAAGTATATTATTGTGAATGATACTGGGTCTTTAAGGTGTTCAATTTTTCTAATATTGAAGTGAATCAAGATGTGGCAAATTTATTATCTAAGGGGTACACTTTTGTCCCATCAAATGCATTTGATTTCATGCCTGTTATGATAGATATGAAATTGTTCTTAAGAAAAATTCATTTTTCTTTGATTTATCAAGATACCATATATAATGACTCACGGAAGTTTAACATCTCCAGCACCTTCCACCCTCCCTTGCATCCTAAGTTAATATTATATGAGAAGATGTGTGAAAATCAGTTAAAGAATTTAGATAAATGGAATAAAAGGATAGAATAGCCTTCAAATTTAAGTGTAAATGAAGAAAAACTTCTAAAGGCTTTACAAAAAGAAAAAAAATTAGAATTATGAAGCCAGATAAGGGAGGGGGTGCTGTAATTATGAATAATGAAATGTATAATCAAAAAATGGAAATAATTTTGAAGACTGATACTTATGAACAAGTATCATTAAATGAATTAAATTCTGCTTATAAGAAAATTTATATACAAATTAATGACATGATTTTAGAAAGGCGGATAGATATAGATTTATATAATTATTTAAATATTACAATGCCTAGAATTCCAGTTTTTTTTGGAAATCCAAAAATTCATAATAATTTACTTGATCCTCCCATGCACCGATTGGTAGATGGAAGAGATTCCATTACCTCAGCATGTGCCAAGTATGTTGATTATGAGTTAAAAAAGATTGTTAAGAAAGAAAAATATATTTGTAAAGACTCATGGACATTTTTAGACCACATGAATGATATAAAATTTAATAACCAGGATATTTTGGTAACTATAGACGTATGTGACCTCTACACAGTTATTCCCCAAAATCTAGGCCTTGAATGGATAGGTGAAATTTTATTTCAATACTCCATTAAACAAGACCTAATTAATTTAATAATTGAGCTTTTAGAATTAATTTTAAATAATAATTATATTATTTTTGATAATAAATATTACATTCAGAGAAAAGGGATAGCCATGGGGTCACCATGTGGAGGCAGATACGCAAATTTAGTCATGGCACATTGGGAGAAAAAGTATATTTTTAATAGTAAATATTATGCATTTATTAAATCTTATCACCACTTTCAAGATGATATCAGCCTTATTTGGAATAGTAACTTAGATATTTTAAATTAATTTTTAGCTTATATTAATGAAACTACCTCATTTTTTTAAATTTACATGGAATATAAATAATAATAATAATTATTTAGATGTTAAATTGATTAAAGATGATGAAATCAAAACTTTTATTTCATTAATCCATAGAAAAGAATCGTATTCCAATGGCTTTCTTCATTATAGTAGTGCACACCCAGAACATCAGAAAAAATCAGTTATAAAAGAGCAACTTGTAAGAGCTGCCACAATGATTACTAATTTTGCAGAATTTCAAATAGAGTGCAATTTTTTTAGAAGCATGTTTATTAATAAAAATTATCCACCAGTTTTAATAGTTAAATTGATTACCGAAGTAACACAAAAAATAATAAATGGTCATTTTTATCCAATGTTAAAGGGGTCTAATAAGATTGTTAATACCTTTGATAATGGAGATTTAAATACAACAACTAATTTTAAAGGAGATATTATAGAAAATCCTTTAGTCATTAATAGTTTAGGGTTGAAAAATGAAAACGATAACGAATTTACAAAAGCATTGGTTATCACTTTCACGCAGGAATACCAAATTATAAAGGAAATATTTATTAATAATTGGGGGATCCTAATGGATGACCCCCATTGTAAAAAATATATAAATGAGGTCCCTAAAATTGTATATAGAAAAGGGAAAAGTTTTAAAGACTTACTTAGATCAAATACTCAAAATACTAATAATAAAAAGGTAATGAAGGGAATGCATAAGTGTGGTACCTGTAATTGGTGCTATAACATTTATTTCGGGCAGAGTTTTCATATAAGAAATAAAAAATACTTTTTAAATAATAAATACAATTGTAAGTCAAAAGCCATAGTTTATTTAGCCATATGTGATTCATGTGCCTCATTTTATGTAGGCAAAATGGAGAGAGCTTTATCTCAGAGAATCTATGAACATGAATATGCAATTAAGAAAAATAAAATGAACAATGCCTTAGCAAAGCATATTGATGAATATAATAATCATCAGTTTTATTTTATTGTGATAGATCAAGTAGTGATAAAAGACAAGACTCCTTGGAATTTAATACTCGAACAAAGAGAATTACAATGGCAAATTAAACTACAGGCAGATATATGGCCTGGTATAAATGAAAGAAGCACCATAGCACCAATACTAAAATTAAAAGCATTGAATAGGAAAAAAAATAAAGATTAAGTAGTGATTTTTGAGCATTAATAAGATAAGTAGTTAATGATAATTTCTAATATTAATTTTATTATAATATTTATAATTTTGATGAATAAAATATTATAAATCTTTATAACAAAGGGTATCATAAATTTTTAGTTTGTTAGTTAATAGTACTAATAATATTATTAATATATATTTATTAATTAAAACAGGTGGATTTTTAATATAATGAATGAAAATTAATGAAAATGATTGGGATACATTTAATATATAATTTAAGCATATGTGTATAGATTTAATATTATTTAATATGTTTTATAGACTTCTAGAATGGTGAAAAATTTCTTAATAAAGACTTTATAAAATTATTTATTTATAATTCTTTAAGTATTATACAATTTTCTTCCAAGTAGGCTGATATCATATGTCATATTCACAGCGATCTTATATTAATAGTTTAATAGTTTTATATTCATATTTTAATACTGTTTTTTATATTATTTGAATAAAAATTTAAAATAATTTATTTAATGGTAATTATTGATAGTTTTAGTTACTTTAAATGTACATAATTGCTAATGGAAAATTATATATAAGAACTCAAAATAATACATATGCGAGACAAGTTATAATATTTTCAAACACCCATTTTTTTATTACTGGGCATGCTCGAGTTGTATTAGTCATGTGAGCGGGATTTTTTGAAAAAAGTGAAGGTTATATAAGGAAGTGATGTAATTCAACAGATTGTCTGATGAAGTTTAAAACTTTTTAAAACGAAAGCGCTTATTATTTATCGTTCATATAGGAGAAGTTATTCGATTGTTTGTTTTAAGTTTTGTTTAAGTTACAAGTTCGTTGTTTTATATAAAATAAAATAATTTATGCGTTAAATCCAGCTGGTGGCTTTTTGCTTTTGCTATTTAGTAGTTTGTCGTTTCTCATCTGAAACCACAATGCTTTGCCACAGATGAACTGCACCTGTTGCCCTTGGAATTCCGAATACTGGCTAAGGCTCTTGCCACCCCTATAGTGCCTCTTTTAGGCAAGGTTCAAATGACAAATTCACCACCGTAACAGGTACAAGCAAGCAAAATCTGAGGGTGATGCTACTTAATGCTAGAAGTCTAAACCTCAAAATGCACTCACTTGATGCACTCCTTAAAATGGAGAACATCGACATCTATACAGTGACAGAGACCTGGTTCAAGGCTCCAGATAGCACCACTGCATTACCAGGCTATAATTCATACCACACCTTTTGGCCACCTAACCTGGACCGAAACACTAAAGGTGGAGGCGTGTCCATATTCATTAAGGATATCCACACTTCCAGGCTAGTTGGTCAGCATAATGCATCCGAGATTATCCAAGTGGAACTAACTCTGGGTAAGACCACAATCCAAATTGTAGCTTGCTACAGATCCCCCACCATGCCCCATGATTCCCACTCCTCATTTCTTGATACACTGGAAAATATTAGGGTACAACCTAACACCCTAATAATGGGAAATTTCAACTACCCCACCATTAACTGGGAAAACTACTAATGTACCAATTTTTGTGCTCAACGCTTTCTGGAATTCATAAATTCCAATGCCTTGGGTCAACTTATCCACACCCCCACCAGGGCCAGAAATATCCTCCACCTGCTCATTACCAACATGGGCAACTGGTGTTCCATACCAGAGGCCAATTTCTCATTGGTCAGATCCGACCACAAACTAATCAGCCTAGACATCCACATCCCACTCCCACCCCCCATTAGGGAAACCACCGTAAAACATTTCTCCAAAGCCAACTTCACGCTTCTTAAGACAGCAGTGGCAAACTTCACAACACCCATGCTGACGGACAATAGAGGTATCACTGCTGAATCCTATACAAATGAACTTTATAAGCACTTACATGAGTGTATGGATCATGCAGTCCCTAACAGAACCAAGATGTTATCCTCCAAAAAAAGGAAGCCAATCTGGTGGCCCCCTGCCATAAACAAACTCTACAATGGAAGAAAGAAGCTGTTGCAAAAAAGAGTAAAATCCCATGATTGGAGGAACTCTGTGGTCAGCCTCAGTAAGAAGCTGAGATCCCATATAAAATCTTCTAAAGCTAGTTACGAAAAATAAATTGCCACTGATTCTAAAAACAACCACAAAGCATTCTATAGCTATGTCAAGAATCTCAATGGCAACACTCAGATCTGCTCTGAGTAACAGCACAATGGCACTAAATATACAGAACCAACTGATACTGCCAACATCCTGGCAGATAGGTTCAGTGCTAACTTTACCCCTCTCTCACCTCCTAAAGGGCCCATCTCTATACCGGAACAATGCAAAGTTCCTGTAATCATGGCTGCACAGGTAAACATCACACTCTCAAAAGCCAAGAACACAGCATCCATGGGACTTGACAACATTCCAGGCTGAGTTCTACATGAACTACAGAAAGAACTGGCACCCCACCTAAGTACCATGTTCAATCATAGCCTCACCTCAGGCTTTGTGCTCACTGAATGGTGCACAGCAATGGTTATCCCACTCCATAAAGGGTTAGCCACCATGGACCCCAGGAACTACGCCCCATTAGCCTGACAAGCCTGGTTTGCAAGGCTATGGAATGTATCATCATGGAACATATAAACAATGACGTTGGTAATCTCCAAACTCAGGACCCTACCCAGTTCGGGTTTGTAAAAGGCAGATCATGTCTCCTAAACCTGATAGACTTCTTTGAAGTGGTCACCAAAGCCATAGATGAGGGTAATGTGTTTCACACAACCTATCT
Organism: Protopterus annectens; assembly: GCF_019279795.1. NCBI lineage: Eukaryota > Metazoa > Chordata > Ceratodontiformes > Protopteridae > Protopterus > Protopterus annectens. The sequence goes on along the minus strand of NC_056735.1, from coordinate 286,161,036 downwards.
AGATCTCGCCAAGGCTTTCGACACCATTGCCCACTCTGGAATTATAGATAAACTCACTAAACTAGGTATAAATCCCTGTCACAAGATGAGTTGCCAAATGGCTCACTGACAGCAGCCACACTGTGAAAGTAGCAGACTCTAAATCCAACTTCAGACCAGTGACAAGTGGAGTACTACAGGGTTCAGTCCTAGGTCCTCTCCTGTTTGGTATCTACTTCTCTGAAGTATAGGCTAACACAGAAGGTCTTTGGCTAACTAAGTTCACAGATGACTGCAAACTAGGAGCCATAATCAAAACTCCTAACAATGTTTACTTCCTGCAAAAGGGCCTCACTGAGACAGATGCTTGGTGTCAAAGCCATGGCCTCAAGCTCAATGCCAAAAAGTGCATTGTCATCCCTTTTAGTAAAAACTCTGTACCCATGAACTACCACAGAGGTGGTAGTCTATTTAACACTGAAAGTGTGATAAGAGACCTTGGACACAGGTGGACAGTAGTTTCTCCTTTGATAATCACATTGCCACAATAGTCAGGAAATCCTTCTACATGGCATACCTCATCACAAAAGATTTCTCATCCAGGAAAAAAGAGGCCATTGTTCCCCTCTACTCATTACTCATTAGACCCATTATAGAGTACAACGCCCCTTTTGGTATGTACCATACAAGACATCTACAACAACTGGCAAGGCCACAGAAATACCTCACAAAGAGGATTACTGGCTTCAAACAGATGCCCTACACAGACTGTCTCAAAAAACTCCAGCTTTATTCTGTCACATATCGCCTACTCAGAGGTGATCTCTGCCTAACATACAAAGCTATGTCAAACCCAGAGCTGTTGGACATGCCCCACTTAAATAAATCCCAATCCCTCTGTGCTACATGCTCTAGGGACCTAAACCTTGTCACCACAATAAACAGAACATGCTGGAGGGATAGATTCCTGTCCCAGAGACTTCCCATACTCTGGAACAAATTGCCTATCTGTATCAAACAAAGCTCCTCATTAGGACTCTTCAAGAAAAATCTTGATGATTGGCTGGGAAATAGGAAATTCTCCCTGGGGATCACTTTTGTGGCTCTGCTTGACAATAATTTTCATGGGTGGCCAAAGCCAGGGTACCATTTGGTTAGGCTTATATAGACCCTAGGGCCAATAGCCAAGTACCTACCTATGAATCTATGAACCTATGAACTTATGAACTGACAGCAGGTTCATCGTTACTAGGTATCTCCATCAAAGTGGACATTCTCAGGACTGCAGCATCCACCCCCTTTAAAAGTACAATACAGTACAGTATCAGCAATGCATCTATATACTGTGGGAGTTGAACCCACAGCCTTCTGCATCAAAAGCAAGCACACTTCCTGCTGTACTATTAACAACATAAGAAGACTCACCATAAGCAGCACTAAACTTCTCTTCAAGTTCTCTGCTCATTGTAAAATCCACTCAACACTCAAATGTATCTCTCAACTTTGACGCACAAGAAATCTGGAAAAAGCCAAAATTTATTGGGGGGGGGACAAAACCCCAAAAACTAGGGGCAGATTTTAAACATTGCTTGTATAATCTTGAAAAGTTGCTCGAATAAATTGCAGTGTTACCACCATACATTTCCCTGCCAAGTTGTGAACCCAGGACCCTGTGCACTACAATCAGAGCAACATACCACTATGCCAAATCAACTGCTTCTTGAATGACAGGTAGACCGAAACTTAAATGACTATATTTAGTGAATTCAGTTCTCACCATAGCTCTGAACCTCTTATCACAAACCACCTAGACAAAGCCAATAATGGTGGAATACAGCCCCCAAACATATTCGGTGAATTCAGTTCTCACCATAGCTCTCAGCCTCTTAGCACAAAAAAACCTGGAGAAAGCCAATAATGGGGGAATACAAACACAAAAATAGGGAAAATTTTCAAATATTGATCTTATAAACAGAAAATTGCTAGAATAAAAAGGTTTGTGCTACCATGTACTTTCTGAAGAATATGAAGACTGAAATTCAAATGCCTGTCATTATTTAGTAAATTCAAATCCAGAAAAGCACAGATTTAAAGAGGAACAGAACAGAAGTGGAGGTGGGTAGAGAATTCAAGCTCTTGCGACCTGCTTCCCAAGGTACAGAGTTTGAGTCTAGCCACCAGGTATATTTAAGTGGGACATTTTACATACATGCACACACACCTCTACTTGAGTCAGCTTCAAAGTCATTCCTGCAGCTTCAGTAAAAGGAGTCAAGCTTTCCCAAGTCCCAGAGGAGTTCAGTACCATTGTTTCAAAAAAACCCAGCAAGAGCAAGCTACCCAGCCTGTAGACATTGCAGGCTGATCCCCTTTGACTTCCGGGATCTCTTTTGTCTGAATGCTGACTTCCTAATCTGGACTGGTTCACCAGCAGTCTGGATTCCTGTGCATATGCATGGAGTTCCGGAAATGCTGTAAAGCTGTGAACACGCATGCACGGAGTTCCGGGACTTGTGTTTTTTTTTTTTTTTTTTTATTTCATTTTTCTTTTTATTTTACTTTCATTTTATTTTCTTTACAGCTGGGGGGGCTGCAGTCCTGCAGTCCAATAGTATGAGCCGGCCCAGCAACAAGAGAGCTGAGGGTATAGCAATGCTGTATAAAAGCATAATGAGGTTCTTAAGGTACATTCACCAACCCCCATAATAATTTAGAAATTCTCATTTTCCTTCTTAAAACTAATGATGACAAAGTATCTGCTAAGTTGCAACTTATTTTCTCCCAGTAATAAAAACCCAGTTGTAGAAGATCTTGTGCCTTGGGTCTCCACTAACATAAACCAAGAAACTATAATTTTAGGTGACCTAAATATAGACTAGCTATCTATCTCAGCTACCCATCCCACCTCTGCCATAAGCCTATATAATGTAACCCAGGTTATCACCTTACCAACCAGATACAGCAAATCTGCCAACTAATCATCCATCTTTGACTGAGTCCTTACATCTGACCCTACCAAGATTATCTCCTCCAAGCCCTTCCCAACTCAATAACTAACCACCTTCTCATTTTTCTCTGTGATTCAAAACCAAACACAATCTAACTTTTGAGCATTTTGGGAACTCTCAAATCTAACCAAAACAAGAATTAGATCTGATAAAAAAAAATATTACACATCAGAAAATTATTCCACCTCCCTCAAAGCCTCCCACTTTTACACCTCACTCTAAACCACCCACTTTTGCAGCCACAAGAGATTATGGTCCTCCATACATAAACTACTTAATCCAGGTCACCCTGCCCAACCACTTCCTTCCACCACCAACTTGACTCTATTCCTAATCAACTCAACTCACACTTTATACAGTCTACTCACTCATTAACAACCAACAAAAACTGTGAATCCACTTGGCAAAAGGTTGGTTAAAATATAATATTGTCCAAAAAAATAAATAAAACCAACCAACAAGGCAGTAAAAGTGCACTTACTTTAATAAATGATGACGAGCGCTTTCGTGAGGTTACCACTTTTAAAGACCATACAAAAGTGAATAAAACTGAGTTTAAAATAATACTGATAATCAAACATAATTAAAAATAATTAAAACATTAATTGAAACATCTCATACCCGCCTCTCTTTGAGGACAGGTTTTAAAGGAACAGTAGTGTTTAGGCCTGGTTCCTTTTGTGCTTGCAGGGCTAAAATCCACTTTAATTCAGTCTTTTCTATTCTGTTATTCACATCCCCTCCTCTGACATCAGACTCAAAAAACTGTAAAACTCTAAAACAAAATCTGTAGTGTCCTTTACTAAGGTAGTGGCCGGTCCAATGCATTAGTTTTTAACTTCTTACAAATATCCCCAGCATGTTCCAAAATCCTTTTCTTAAGTTGTCTTGTGGTTTTTCCCACATAAAAACAAGAGTAATTACAGCAGGTAGCTAAATAAACTAAAATAAGTGCTCCTACAATCAGCATAGAAATGAGGTAGGAATTCACATCCTGTTATAGGATGTATAAAGTGCTTGTTCACACATATAAACTCACAAGCTTTACATTTATGGCATGGGTACATGCCCATTTTTGCATAAGAACATTTATTAATAGATAATTGGTCAGAAGGTCCATAGCACAAAAGTCTTTTCAGAAAGAGATTGCTTCTAAAAATAAAGTTTGGCCTGTTAGAAGACTAGGCCAATTTTTCTTTATAATATCACAAAACTGATGAATATTGCTAGAATAAGTAAACAGAACCTTTGGGGTATGTTACATTAAACCTCTATCGCTACATATATCTACTTTCCTATTTGCTGTAAAATAAGGTGCTGTTCTGTCTTTCCTCATATTCCTAATATCATTAAATGAATTACGGACAGCTGTCCTTGAACAGCCCTTGGAATAAAATCATCACATAAAGATGCCACAGTAGCTTCAAATCTAGAATCATCAGTAGTTTAGAAATTCTCATAGACTGTCCTTTCATTATGTGATGTGGATGCATGCTAGTATGATGCAGCAATCCATTTTTCCAGCACAGCTTCCTAAAGAGTTGGCTATTCAGGCCTCCAACAGTATCCTTGCTAACAGTATCATCTAGAAAATCTATGGTAGCAGCTGAAAAATTCAACGTAAACTTTAAAAAGTTGTTGGTGGTTTCTAGATATGCTACAAACTGAGTCAAGAAAAGTGGAGTACTCTCCCACAAAAGAAAGATATCGTCTACAAATCTAGCACAATACACTATTTTGGATTTACCTTAGAAGCCTGAAAACCCATAACATTGAAATTTAAAACATTGAGACCAAAATCTTGAAAATTCAAAACACTGAAAATTCAAAACATTGAATCCCATAACAGTGAAAATACAAAGGAAACCAACATGTACTCTATTCTAGCACAATTGCATATTGAAACAAATAAAAAGCAAACCATATTTCACTTCTCCAACTATAAGCAGGGAGGCAAGCCCCCCTGCACCCCCCCTTGTGGGGGTTGCACCCTCACGCACAAACACATACCCTGCTACTTAAATATATCAACTGCGAGATCGCACTACACTACTACACTAAGATGTGTTATGTTGCAGTATAGCAAGTAAGAAGGCCATATGACTGAGGTTACCTATGAAACTCCAGTAATTATCGAAGAGATATATAGTAATGTCTAATGTTTTAACAGTGAAGTAGTGTTTCTAAGAGATGGTTGAGGATAGTTTCTTTACAATTTAAACATCCAGTCATAAAACGCAGAGTGGTATGTTTGCCATTTTGTTCTGTGTAGTGCGATCTTGGAGTTGATATATTTAAGTAGTAGGGGGTGCAGGGGGCTTGCTCCCCTACTTATAGCTGAAGAAGTGTAATACGGTTTGTTTTTTATTTGTTTACGTATGTAGTCATGCTAGCATATATTAAATGTTGGTTTCCTATGTATTTTCAGTGTTACGGGATTCAATGTTTTGAATTTTCAAGATATTTTGGTCTCATTGTTTTGAATTTCAATTTTATGGGCTTTCAAGCTTCTAAAGTGCATCCATATTTGATATTGTGAATTTAAACATTATTATTCATAACATGTTCTTCTTCCCATGCCAACGCCAGATTGGCACAGCTATTGAATGTGCAGGGGGTACCCATAGCCACTCCTAACCTTTGCAGGAAATGTTCACCCTCAAAGATAAAAACATTATTTCCAAATATAAGATCCAGCAAGATGCATATCACTGTTATAGTGTTATGTGTATAGCCACTATTATGTACTAAAAATAATCTAATCAAATTTATTTCTGTATTAGGTATGATGGTAAACAATGCTTTAGCATCAAGCGTAACTAAAAGAAAGTTAGAGAGGGGCTCAGTAAGCCACCCCTGCTCAGAAACTATTGGTCACATGGGAGGGTTGGTAGCATTTTTGTCAACCTTAGGTGAGCATGAATAACCAGTTCATCGTGATTTATACGATCCTTTGATGTATGGACTTATTAACCATGGCTTATATAATTTTTGTATGCTGAATATCCTTTGACCCCAGTTATCTCAGTATATGTAGAGAATAAGTTAAAACCTTAGTTAGCTAAAGCTTCAACAGTTTTGAATGATACCCAGCAGTTTTTATGTTCTTTGATTCGGTGAACATTGATGTATTTAACTTTCTTTTAGTTGCGCTTGATGTTAAAACTTTGTTTACAATCATACCTAATACAGAAGGTATAGATTTGGTTAGATCATTTTTAGTACACTACAGTGGCTATACACATAACTCTATAACAGTATCCAGTCCCAACTCATTAAGCATTTAACAAACACAACCTCTTCTCTGTAGCACATCACTGCTTCAGACCACTCCACAGTATCACTTTCATTAGCTTCACTAACCATGTCAGTCTCCACTGGGGCAGTGGAAAGCTTGTCTGTCAGTGTTCCTGGACTTTTCCAAGATACCTAACACTGCATCCCACCAAACTCTTCTTCACAGACGATCCTCAACAAGGCAAGACATTCCCTCCCTCTCGTGTTTTCAAGAATACATCTCTATAGACTAAAGATGGTGAAGTAACAGAAAGAGCAATCGGATTTTTGCCTATCTCATTTTGAGTTACACAAGGTTCACCTCTTGATCCATGCTTTCTAACGTTGTATTAATGACTTTCACATCACTATCAAAGATGCCACCATCATACAATATGCTGAAGATGCCATATTGATGTCCACTGCAAAAACTCTTGCTGAACTTAAAGCAAAAACACAAAAACCTTTCTTCGTCACTGATTCAGAAGTCAATCAATCTCATGTCCTACTAAATGCAAAAAAAAAAAAACTCTTGCTCTTCACCTCCAAACTGCTTCTCCAACATAAAAAAAAACAACATTTCTATAATTTCAGTGCACAGCGCTCCAATTCAACTGCCAATAGCACAAAATTACTAGGACTATATTAGATGAGCAACTAAAGTACAATATGCAAATTCACCATGTTAGTAAGAAAACACACCAAAAAAAGTATTTTTTTTATATCATAGTAGACACTTCCTAATGGGCTATGTTAGAAAATCTATAGCCACAACCTTTCTTCTACCCTCTTTGCCTCCCCTATCTGCACCAATATTCAGCAATCTCTGCAAACTAAAGTCAAACAATACTGTAAGAATTAAGCAAGATTTGCTGAAAATGTCATTGCTAAATCTCACCATTGTCTTACCATGTAACATCTTAAATGGCATGAACTACTATGCTACCTTTCTCTAACCTAAATGATCATCAATGTTAAAATTGTCAACAAACTTCAAAACTGCCCTATAATTCTAAATTCAGTAGAACCCTATTCCCCAAACAGACCACTCTTTTCTATGGATCAAGTTCCTTCTAACCGCAACCAAAACCCATAGCCGAGTTGGCCTGTCCCTATACTCTAACTATGCTGTTAAAATCTGGAATTCCATCCTAACTGCAAGATTCTAAACCTTACTAAAACAATACTACACCAAACCCATGGCTTCCCCCCTGTACTTCTCCAGGAGCATACAACATATGAACATATGGTCTTGTTCTCAAAACTATTTTCCTCACAAACTTGTACTAGTGTACTGTCCGTTAGTATAGAATTTATCTCATATACCTATATAAATATATCATTTCATTGTGCTTTTTTAGTATGTAAATTTTCTGCCTGGACCTGCACTGAAAAGGGGCTAATTCCAGCCCACTGAGACTTCACCAGTCAACAAAGGCAATACATTAATTAATTAATATAAAATATCTTGATCAGTTAGTGCTAGATCACAGGTTTACCCTCATCAAGGTTAAGATGGGTGAGATTTCAGAGATATATACCTTGAGCATAGAATAACCTGAGATCTAAATCATGCATGCATCAGAGATGGGTCAGAACATGCTGCAGGCTGACTGAGGCAACAGTGAATATACCAAACAGAGTTCTATGCACGGGGGATTGCACGGTCCAAACCAAATGCACAAAAACCAAAAATAGACCAGCAAGAGCAGACCCAGATGTGAAATATATATCTCAATCCTTTATTGACAGACCGGTTTCGGCATTGACTGCCTTCTTCAGTGTAGGACAAACAGCTGTTCTACCATTCCTCAGTCTATTATCTCAAGAGAGCAGGTCATAGGTTCATAGGTTCATAGGTTGGTACTAGGCTATCAGCCCTAGGGCCTATACAAGCCTAGCCATAACAATTCCCTGGCTATTTCTTCCCACATTATTTACTTTCCTACATCTTGTCACTCTCCATGGCTAAGAACACAGCATCAGTGGGACCAGACAACATCCCAGGTTGCCTTTTAAACAACTTAAACCATGACCTAGCAGACCCACTTGGTCCCCTGTTTAACCACAGCCTGAAAACTGGCTATGTTTCAGTGGAATGCTGAACAGCAATAGTAATCCCTCTGCACAAAGGGAGACCATCAACCGACCATGGGAATTTTAGGCATAAGTTTGATCAGCCTCATCTACAAGGTCATGAAAAGAATCATTATAGACCTTATTAACAAGGACATAAATAATCTCCAGACTCTGGACCCAACCCAATTTAGATTCGTTAAAGGTAGTGCATGCCTGTTCAACATGGTTGACTTCTTCGAGAAAGTCACCAAGGCCCTGGATGAGGAAAAGATACTGCATACCACCTATTTTGACCTAGCCACGGCATTTGACACAATTCTTCACTCAGATATTATAGAGAAACTCTCCCAATTGGGAATTAACTCCTACATTACCAGATGGGTATCCAACTGGCTCACTGACAGGACACACACTATCAAAGTGGGTCATTTCACCTCTTGCAAAAGACCAGTCACCAGTAACATACCACAGGGTTCTGTGCTAGGCCCCTTACTATTCAGAATTTATTTCTCAGAAGTCCTGGCAAACTTATACTGCCTGTGACCAAGTTTGCTGGTGATTGCAAATTGGGAGCAATCATCGAGTTCCACAATTATGTTAATATACTACAGAGAGGACCACTGCAGACAAATGATTGGTACCAAAGCCACGGATTCAAGCTAAATGCAAAAAATACAGTATTATTCCCTTTGGGAAAGCTGACATCCCTGCTAATTACATTACATTATAGACAGCATCACCCTAAGTGTAGATCCAGTGGTACGTGATCTTGGTACTCAGGCTGATAGCAATCTGAACTTTGAACACCATGTATCCACAGTAGTAAGAAAATCCTTCTATGTGACACATCTTATAAGTAAATGCATCATATCTAGATCTAAGGATGTTATAATTCCATTATATTCAGCCCTTGTCAGACCAATAGTTGAGTACAATGCTCCCTTTTTCATGTACCTTACCAGACACCTGCAAATGCTGAACAGACCAGAGAGGCTTCTCACTAAAGAAATTAAAGGGTACACAAAACAAGTCTTATACAGAAAGACTGAAAGCCATGTCTCTGTATTATAGGATCAGGAGATTACTAGGCTATCAATCTGGAGGTAATTTTAAGCCTAGCCATTTCAACCCCATGTATTACCATAGAGGTACTAGTTAATACCCAAGATTGCATTTAGTGATTAGTGCCCATGTCTAAGAGGGTTGTGGGTGTTATCCCCTGTAAGAATTTATGGTGCCCTATCCACTAATCCAGGTTCCTCTTGAACAGTGTCATAGAGTTTCTCTGTTTCACATGAATTGGTAGCCTGCTCCAATGATGTGGCAGTCGCTAAATCTGTCCCTCCAGCATGTCCTATTTAAGTCAAAGGCCATATTTAAGTGCCTAGAACAGGTAGCCCTAGACCTATTTGTTTACAGATATGCAGTAATTTCATTAGGTTTGGATTTTGGGTTGCTCTGTAGTCTGGGCATAAGCCTCCCAAGGAAGTCTATACAATACAGAGTATAGTCACAGGGATTTTAATTGGTCTGTGTAAGGCACATGCTGGAGACCCTTGATCTTCTTTGTTAGAAAACTCTGAGGTCTTTAATTGTTGTAGATGTTTATTACAGTACATACCAAATGGGGCATTGTACTCAATTATGAGCTGGATAAGTGCCGAGTATAGGGGGGTTATAAGTTCTTTTGCTCTTAAGGTGATGCCTTTACTAATCAAGTGAGCTATGCAGAAAGCTTTCCTTACAATGATAGATACATGGTGGTCGAAGTTAAGGTTACGGTCCACCTGTGATCCCAGGTCCCTTACCACTTCATGGGTACTTAAGATATTGTTATTGATTTGATCATGTGAAAGTAAAACCAGAAAACAAAAACTAATGAAAAACAAACGGTTTCACTCAAGCCAAGGTTCCAAAAAGGTAGAAAACGCACTTTATTCAATACAGAGACACAGCGTTTTTCGCTCCTGCTAAAACAGGAGCTTCATCAGCATTAAACTCAGCAAGTTACCAAATTTTTAAAAAGAAAACGAAAATGAACAACTAGTGATGTCATATCCTCCTCTAGCAAATTAGAGTCATTTAAAGATATATCTACTAAAGCATATATCTTTTATTTAATGTATATGTTTTAGGCTGGAAACCATTCAAAAAGTCGCCAGATCACAAAGCAAATCCAGCCGCATGTTAGAACATATCAGATTATTCCCTAATCTATAAAAATGTAAAATGTACATGTATAAAGGGGTAAGATGTATCAAATATGAAACGTGTTTTATGTACATCTTACCCCTTTATACATGTACATTTTACATTTTTATAGATTAGGGAATAATCTGATATGTTCTAACATGCGGCTGGATTTGCTTTGTGATCTGGCGACTTTTTGAATGGTTTCCAGCCTAAAACATATACATTAAATAAAAGATATATGCTTTAGTAGATATATCTTTAAATGACTCTAATTTGCTAGAGGAGGATATGACATCACTAGTTGTTCATTTTCGTTTTCTTTTTAAAAATTTGGTAACTTGCTGAGTTTAATGCTGATGAAGCTCCTGTTTTAGCAGGAGCAAAAAACGCTATGTCTCTGTATTGAATAAAGTGCGTTTTCTACCTTTTTGGAACCTTGGCTTGAGTGAAACCGTTTGATCATGTGAAAGGACATTGTTTGTGCTGAAGGGAATGATGATGCATTTCTTTGCATTCAGTTTTAGACCGTCACTAATACACCAGTCGTTGATCTGTATTAGACCCTCCTGGAGTACACTGACATCATTTGGGGATTCAATGTTTGCACCTAGTTTGCAGTTGTCTCCAGACTCGGTCAGCCACAACCCTTTAGTTTTGACCTGAACTTCTGTGAAGTATATACCAAACAGCAGGGGGCCCAGCACTGACCCCTTTGGCACCCTTCTGGTAACAGGTCTACTTGCTGATTTGGCATTACCCACTTTGATAGTGTGTGTCTGGTTTGTGAGCCAGTTGGCAATCCATCTTACAACGAAGGGGTTTACATTCAGTTTGCTATGTTTATCAGTAATGCCTGAATGTGGGATTGTGTCGAAAGACTTTGCCAAGTCGAGGTACGCTGTGTGCACAGATTTGCCCTCATCAATGGCTTGTCTCATTACTAAGGGGTGACCTGTGCCTGGTTTACAGGGCAGTCTCTGACCCAGCACTGATGGAAATGCTACACATTCATAAATCAAACTGCAGGAGGGTCATTCACTCCAGGTATCTTAACCTATACTCTGAAATGAACAGATCATGCTGGAGAGATATATATACCTCCCAGTCTCTGAAACAAGCTTCCAATTCATGTGAAACAGAGCCCCTACATAACCCTCTTCAAATGCAAGTTAGATCAAAGGATGGGTGATCCCAAATTCACTCTTAGGGTGGTGCCCATGTCCATCCTGGACAGAGGAAGGCAGTATTAACTACCATAGACCCTTACCTCTGCAAACTTCATTCACCTATCCACTGGCAATTGGAGTAATGTGGGATCAATATGGCTAGGCTTGTGAGGGCTCTAAGGCCATTAGTCTAGTAACCTCCTATGAACCTATGAAGTATTGTGGATAAGTTTGTCAAGCTCCATCAGTCTTTGGTGCAGTGCTTTTCTTGTTATGAAGAGAGGCACGAATGCTGATGAATGGAGTTTATCTATGTTGGCTTGGAAGAAGTTGAGGATTTGGTTTCATCTATGCATGCTACATAGTGGTGTCTGGGCTCTAGACCTTTATGACTGGTTAAATCTTGCTTAGGATCAATTAGTGCAGTTATTTACTGGATTGTTCAGTCTTATATATGACAAGGGAGGGTATTTCAAACCATTTTATGGAACCTTTGATTACCCTGCCCTTAGGAAACTTTCTTTTGTCTTAAATAGTGTGGAACATTACCACTGAGTCTCTCACCTTTCTTTTAAGAACAAAGTTATTGAGAAAGTAGTTTACTTTCAGGCATTTTCCTATTTAACAACCACATTTTTTTTGGATTCTTGTCAGTCTGGTTACAGATCAGAGAACATCATTAAGATTGCCTCATATAGGTTGTTAGTGACCTCATTATGGTGAGAGATCAATTCATACACCTCATCTTGGTCCTACTTGATCTGTCTGTGGCCTTTCATAACCATGGAATCTTGATTGGGTGCCTTTACACCCACTGTAGTTTTACTTCTGCAATACTTGACTGGCCTGTGTGTTTCTACTCAAGTTACACTGAGGAGTGTCTGGAATACATTGCTTGAGTAGCTATAACCTATTCATGAGATTCTTCAGGGCATAATCTTGGCTTGATTACTTTTTGTGGTGTCCATGCTGCCTGGTAGGTAGGTCATTCAAGGAATAGGCATTCCGTGCCAGTATTAATACGGATGATATCCCTCTGTTTAATTTTCTTTCTCCTTTTCTTGGGAGCATGTGTCATATTTCACGACCCTTGAAGACTACCTAGAATCAGTTCTATGGTGGATAGCACAAAGTCAGTTTAAACTCAACCTGTCAAAACAATGTTCCTGCTCCATACCATTTTCTATCTTGTGCGTGCTTTATTTCTTCCCATTATTTATTAATGTGGGCATCAGCTGGAATTTGCTTTGTCTGTGTGTTATCAGGTCGTGATTTTTGACAACATGCTGTCACTGAAGGATAAATAGTTTTGATCATTTTATTTAGTATGTTGATGAAATTGGCCATTAAAGCTCCCTTTTAGTCATGAAGCAGTTACAGCAATATAAAATAATGCAAACAGGAGCCAGTTTCTTTATCTGATAATCATCTGGCAATCGAAAAATAGTAAATGATTTGACAAACAAGTAGTTATAAGCATCAAGGACAACCATGAATTATATAAGATTTAAGATATATGCATATAGCACAAATAATATATGGTGGGCACATAGGAAGGAAGTTAGATACAATTATATAAGATAAAAACTGTATTTACAGGACTGAACGCTAGGGGTAATGTTCAAATGATGTGCAGTACAGGATGAGTGAAACAGAAAAAGAGACTATATTAAGAGAAGACAAAAGAATGGAATGCAGCAATCTAATAATAAATAATAATAAAGTAATGTTAATAAAAATTAAATCTGGATATCCGATATTTGCTTAACCGATTCCTTTCTTTCCGCCTTTCTAATATTGCATGGATCAAGAATCTTAGTCCATCTGTGGATAATAAAGAAGTGACCCATACACTGGTGCACTGCCTAATGGATGGAGTCCTTGCAGTTGATGCAGAATTCTGTGACACTGCATCTGATTGATGCCTCTTGACCCAGCCATATTATCCTTGCGGTGGCATCTACTTGTGGACAGACTGTCATTCCCTTGTTTAACATTTTAATGCTTACTTTTTGAACCCTACAGTATATGACATGTGCCTATTTAAAAAGCCAGTGAGGCCACCAAGACTGCCAGACTACTAGTTGGTCGCAGGATCCCTTTAAAGATTTCTGATGAGCATTCCTTTGCTTATTTTGGTAGTCTAGAATCAACTACCTTCCCAGATATTGGCATGTAGTTCTGATACCTCTGTCTGAATATTTCTTAAATACAACTTTTATAAGGAGAGCCTTTTTAAACCTGTACACAATGGTTCCTTATTATATCAGCGAATGCTTAAAATAGCGAATGCTGTTTTAAATCGAAGCCATGAAATCCTGAACACACACAACAGCGATTTTTTTTCCCCAGGAAAAAAAATCACTGGGCTATTTTTGGGACTTTGCCATTTCCTCCACTGTGGTGCGATCTCTGAGTTGGTATATTTAAGTGGGGGGGCACAGGCCCCCAAAATGGGGGGGGGGCAAAGCCTCCCAGTTTATTTTGTGTTTTTTTTTCGGACCATGATATTTTTCCCTGGGAAAAAAATTGCTGTTCCTTGTGTTCGGCATTTTGTTGTTTCAGTTTTTAAGGGTCAATTATACAGCATTTGCTGTTTTAATATAGACACTACAGAAATATTATTTTGGTTTTTAATTTTTTTTTTTATAATTTATTGTTTGCTCAAACTAAATGATACAGCTTTGTTGCTGAATTACTTGCTGTTTGTTTTTTATTTTAACTATAAGGTGCCTAGTTTTAGGAACCTAAATAAAGAAATAAAATAAATAAGTGTCTTCAGGTTTAAGAAGATGTCAGAATAATGAAAACCAAGGTAGGGATTGCAGAGGAGGAAAACCCGAAGAGCTGGCCTATTGCAGAGGACTCCCACTTTCACAGCATTCATTCCCTGTGAAATCTTTTTTTTCCCTCCTGGAAAACTTTCAAAATAAGATTTATCAAATATGAAAAAATAAAATTATGTAGAAGTTGCTGCTGTGATCATGCTTAATCTTCTTCAAGTCATTCAATACACAAACCACATTTCTAAGCTCAGCACATAAAACTTCCTCAGGCTGTAACCACTCTCTTATTTTAACTATAAACTCTTCAAAACTTTTAGAATACAGTTATAAGCATGTCCTCCTGGGTGACATCATGAAAGTATACCTCTTACAAATGTGGCCTTAATAGAAGACCTACACCTTAAAATTATATCTGCCTTGCGCTGTCTTGCAAAAGTGTTCAGAGAAGCAAATGTGATGGATGTAAATGTATCACCTAAGGATACATTTTTGAAAAATGCTTATGACTTAGCCACTGTCCTAAGTGAATGTGCCACATGCATGAATGGCAAATCTTTGCTGTACTTTCAGTAGTAAAATATAATGCACTTTTTGATAGTCACCTAAAAAAGTGACATAAGGAACTTTGACACCCAATGCCATAGAAGCAAACAGTGGCACTCAATTTGTTAGAGGCAAACAAAACAAATAATTGATGCTCCCTTCAGATCAAAATGTTTCTGTCCTTATATCATCTTAATTGGCTATTTATATCCATCTAGTGAAATACGTGCTCCTCATTTGTTGGCCTAGTTTCAAGAAAATGCAGGGAAGTTAACCAAGTGATTTAAATTTGATTCAGTGGCTACGTTTTGCATAAAGTTAGGGTTTGTCCACAAGATCACTGTTTTTACAGAACACTGACACATATGTCTGAAGCTCTGAAATTGTTCTTGCAGAGATAATTGCCACTAGGAAGTGTTCTTTGTGGAATATTGAGTTATACACTAACAACTAGGAGTGTTTTCCATTCTTTCTTACCACCATCATGTTTTTCGTTGACTTGTGGACAAAAAAATAATAATTTCCAAAATGGATCTTTAAACCTGCCTTAGAATTCAGTTTTAAATGGGGCAATATCAAGGCTTCTAACTGAAATACAAATCACAGAGTTATTGGGTCCTTATAGGGGTGTCTAAAGCCTCTACTAGATGCCTTACAAACTCTAAGTGAATGCAAAAAAGAGGAGATGTGTAATCCTTGATGGAAATTAGAAATAACAGAGAAGTGAACATTGATAGAGGAGTACTTAGTTTCAGAATCAAAGATATGAGAGAGATAATCTAAGATAATTGAAATAACGAAAAGGGATTCAACCCTTTGGAAGCATACAAAACAAAAATATGCCCATTTACTCTTGTATGTTCTTCTAATATCACACTTCTGTTCTGATCAGAAGTAAGGACTTGAATGACTATATATGGGTATGTGGCATCTCTGACACTCAACAGAAGTGGAATACTCATGTGGTTAGCAATAGAAAATGAAATCGTAAGTGATATTTGTGGGTGGCTGGGGAAGTAGCATCAGACAAAGAGGCTGTTTACAGTGATCACTGTAATTCCTAATGAGTGGAGCAGATGAAGAAGAGGCTCCCATGCTAATACTAGGCTCTCCATTGTCAGAGAGAGAATAGGAGCCAGTCATCCAGGTAAGGAAAGACCTTGACCTCTTGGAGTTTCTGGTTTGCTGCAATCACTTACATGCACTTGGTAAACACCCTGGGGGCTGAGGTAAGACCAAATGGAAAAGCTCTAAACTAATAGTGACTGGATCTTACCCAGAAGTGTAGAAATCTCCTTGAGTCCTTCACAGTCCTTATGTATAGGTAAGCAACTTGGATAACCCAAAAGCAAATCCAGTTTACTCTTGACAAACAAGAAAAAAAATCAACTGCAGTGTGATCGTGTGGAATTTTTCTCTAAGGTAAAGTCATTTAGGCCTTTCCAATTTAGAATAAGTCAGACATCCTTGGGCTTCTTTGGAGTGAAGCATAACATGGAGTAATATTCAAATTCTCTCTGGTCTGGTCATTTTTTGATGAAGGATTAAAATCTATTTCTTGGCTTCATTTTTATGGGATGAGATGTTGAGTAACAGAAGAGTGTTCAAATTTGGATGGGTGTGGAAAGAGATTTTTGTAATCATTGGATAGAATTGTCTGAGTTCTCCTGTCTGCATGATGGTCAGAGACACAAACAGCCACTGACTGTCTCCAGAGTAGGACAGTCAAACAAGCTCTCAGATAGTCTGCATCTGCTGTCCTTAAGAAGGGCAACTGCAAAATATTTAATTTCACCAAGCATTTTTACCCCTGGGTGGACACATTCTGGAAATTACTATAGTCACATCTTTTCTTTCCAGACTGATGATTCTTCTGCTTATTGTCCAGACGTGTTCCATAACTGACATAGGGTGTTCGGCGCCCTAGAAAGTATTCATTGTAGAGTCATGAATTATACATGAAAGGCTGTGTGTATCTTCCTTTCTTTCTTATTATCATCATGTTTTTCCTTGACATGCAGACAAAAAATACAATCAGGTCAACTCAATGGGGTATGGATAAAAGACACCTTGAAATTATCATCAGAACTGGTGAGGCACAAGCAGGCATGATGTCTAATGGCGAAACCAGTACCTGCTGCTCTGATTGCACCAGTTTTGTGCCAAATACATAGTAAGGTTAGAAACTGAAGCAACTGCTGCCTGAGAAAATGTTCTTGTCTTGTATTGATTGTCAGGAAGTTATTCCACTGTCCTGCTCATATTATCTGCAAGCTTATGTAGGAAAGACAGCCTATGTAAATGCTAATTAAGCCCAGAGATGGAAACGATAGAGGATGAAAATACTGACGTTCTAAAATTATAAACACTCTTATCTCCTTGTCCAGAGGATGAATCTCTAAACTTTGATGTGTAGGAGACTTCTTAATAGTTACCACTGTGATAATATGCTCAGTGACTGGAACCTGCACCCAAAAGCTCCCATCTTTATGAGGCTAGAGTATCCTGTCTAGCTTCCTAAGAATATGTGCTACAATGTCCACCTCATTCTGAATAGATTCTTGATGACAAATTGAAGCTAAGTTCACTGATCACCATGTATACAAAAACATATTGCTGAAAATTACTTACAGTGATTGACACATTAGCTTTTTTATTGCATGGAGGAGACTCCCTGGACCTCCCATATGAGCAAATCCCATTTACTTATGTATAGTAAACCCAAGAGTGGGGAAAATGGTATCACCAATGATCTCTGGAAGTAGTTTTCAGTTATTTTGACTTGCTCAGTTGTCACTCTCACAAATTTCCTAAAAGCACTTGTCTGGCACTAAATCAATAACATTTCTCCCAAATACAAAATACCAACTGCAACAGACAAAAATGCAAGAATCTCCAGTGGAAATAATACCAAGTGTTACATCACAAACAGAAACATTGTTTGTTGGTGTTTTGCAATGTTATGAGTAGAGTTAGGGACAGGGAAAGGGTGCAGTTAACACATATCCATAAAGATAGAGCAGAAGGGGTTACTATTGGATTAACACTCATCCATAAGGATAGAGCGGAGGGGGTCACTACTGGGGTTAACACATATCCATAAAGATAGAGCAGAAGGGGTTACTATTGGGTTAACACTCATCCATAAGGATAGAGTGGAGGGGGTTACTACTGGGTTAACACATATCCATAAGGATGGAGAAGAGGGGTTTAATATTTTCCCACAGAAATATTTTCATACTAATTGCCATGCTGTTGTTTATCTGGGGGATAGGGAGTACAATTTGGAAAGCTTTACTATGTTTAAACATGTCAGACTGAGGTCTAAGCACACTTTTTCCCAGTTACTTGTAATCTAGTTCAACAGGAATATAAAACTGCTTATCAAGTTAATCAGACTCAGGTTTCTTATTAGAAGACTGCATCTGTCTGCAAATTTGTCACAGAAACAGCTTCAGAATTCTTGTCAGCTTTCAAATTCTTCTGCCAAATCATTGAGTTCAAGGACTTGACTCAACAGCTTGACTTTTATGCATAAGGAAAAATGTGACATGTTTTCTCCTTCACAAAATTAATTTCCATATTATTGCCACCTTCTGCCATAGTGACGCAGCAAAGTTAAACCCCAAACCAAAAGAAGACAGTTATTTTGCAGATATTTGATCTGTAAAGCTACTATATTAGTACAGATGCAGTCACAGGTTAAAGAACAATCTTCAAGTTAAAACTAATAAAACACATTGGCTGACAAAGACACCCCCCCTAAAATAAACAAAAGTTGAAACGGATACTAATCATAACCTGGGTGTACCACAGTCCCTACCTTTACTGCCAAGAACAAGTAAATAATAAGAAGGCTGTCAAAATAATTTTCAGTTTTTACGCTTCACAAATATTTCAGGACATGACAATTAACTACTACCAGTTTTCTTCAAAAGACACTGGAAAAGTCTGCTAGCAAACATAGAACCTTGCCATTGGAGTTTGTTTTCATAAAATATTTTTTTATTTAACAAGATAACTGCTACAAATTAATTGTTATAAAATAAGATTTTCTCTTCATCCACCATTTCATTTCTTTACAATTGCTTGGAAGAATAAATAAAAATTATATTCACAGAGGTAAGGCTCCAATATATTTTTACCTGTGTGGCTGATAGAAATCTTTGCAACTTTAACCACTGCTTAGAAAACATATTTTGGTATACCAGCCACCAGCTTACTAGACTGAATTAAATTGTATCCAAATTCTGAAGATAGGGATACTGAAGTACTATCTGCTGTTACAGGTAATCATCAGACTGATTCTGGGCCCTGATCAGTACAGTGTTGTTAAATAATCAGTTCAGGTTTTTCAATGGCTGAGTTGTTACTATCATTTAAAATACGTTATACTGATCTGTATAATGTTCAGCCTTTTCTTCCACATGTAAACTTTCAAAAAGTCCATCATACTGTTCAGCTGGAGAAAATTAATTGAGTAACTGTTTTCAAAGAATGCTTTAAACTTTGTTCATGGTGGGGATTTGAACTTCAGCCAAACTCAGCATTATGTTCTAATGATACTCATCAGGACAGCATTATGTTCTAATGATACTCATCAGGACTCAGAATTATGTTCTAATGATACTCATCAGGACTTAGCATTATGTCTAATGATACTCATCAGGACTCAGCATTATGTTCTAATGCCACTCATCAGGCACTTGTTCATACTCCGACTGCGGTGGTGCAGCGGTTAGCATTGTCGCCTCACAGCAAGAGGTTCTCCCGTTTGATTCTTGACTGGAGAGCCTTCCGTGTGGAGTCTGTATGTCCTCCCCATGGTTGAGTGACATTTAAAGACATGCAGGTAGGTGCATGCGTGAATGGGTGTGTCTTCTTTGAAGGTTGGGGGTCGGGCTGGCAACTCGGCACTTTAAAAATCCACTGCCAATCATTAGTGGACTGGAGGTCCGCTGTGGCGACCCCTAACCGGGAAAAGCCAAAAGACAAGAGAGAGAGAGTTGTGAGGGCTTTCTTCAAGTACTAAGCAGAGATACCCTTAAGCAGTAGAAGAATCAATCAGTTTGATACCATTAAACCTTATTACTAATATTTTATACATCTTTTTCAAATTATTGCATTTAAGAGTAACCATTTGAAATGTTTGGTTAGTGAGTGTTTGGGGAATTTAGATTTAGAGAAGGGGAGTGGAGTTTTAGGGTAAGGGAATTAGGTCTCAGATCAGATTGGGAACTGGGTGGAGTTTTAGGGTTAGAGTTTAAGTTCTGGTTGGGCTGTACAATTTTATAGGGTTGGGTGTTGGGAGGAGTATGTAGAAGTAGGAGAATGGGCTACTGGAAGTTCGAGCACTTGCTTTTTCGAGCAAGTGACAGGGAGAAAGTGTGTCATGAGCTACTCACACATGACCACATGCAGGAGATCCAAAAATCCCATCTGACTTTATTGAAGAATTTCTCTACATTAAAACTAACCAACAGTGGTGTTTTATTATATTTCCCTGTGGATCACCACTTCTTAATTAATGTAATCAAATAATAATGATTGCCTCTCCTCAACAAAACTACATTGGCCCATATCTATCAATTTTGGTAACATCTTTGCCATTCTCTTAGTAGTATACACATAAACATGTCATAATCAAGGTTTACAATGAAAATGGATCTATAATAAAGCCAAATGTGAAGGGACTTTACTTTTTTTTTTGTAAAACAGACAATACTGCTTTCTTGTAAGATGCTAATTCCCGCATTAATACATTGTTAAAGAAATCTCTATCACTCTCTTCCATCTTAGCCAAATCTCCATAAAACTGCTGTCTATTGTTGAGTCTCATCATCCTCTAACCTTGGCATAGCTAACTCTTCCATAAATATTCCATGTGTGCATTCTCTTGGTTTCCCATTCATCTGCTTTATAAATATTTTCATAAAGTATCTGAAATACCTCTAGCCCCCCCGTAAAATCTCTGGTTATTTTTCTTGTCATAAGCTCACTAAGCATGGCTACAACTCTTTTTACTTTCTGTTGCCTAAGTCATTGTGTTAAAACTGCTTATGCTCTATAATTGTTATCAAAACATTTGCTTAACAGCAGCCTCCCCAAACTCAGGCTTATCATACAAATACTACCTTATTTTCTTTAAGCACTCTCAAGTTGCACCTCTTCTTGTTCTGTGAGATTACTCTCCTTCTGAAATTCTTCACCCTTTTTCAACACTAAATAATTTCTGTTACTTGTTCTTTCCCACATATATTCCTCTCTCTTGTTTCTACTATGCTTTTAAAGTCATTTTGTATTTTATCACACTTATTGGCTATCACTCATGAAGTAATTTCTATCTTCCCTAATAACTCATAAATCATACCCACTACCCATTCCTTAAATTCCTCTATTTTAACATATAAATAGGAAAGCTCCCATGTATCATTTTTACATCACAATCCTGTACATTTACCTTAGTATTTATATTGGCACATGACCTCATATAGCTATTGGATGAGTCTCAAGAACTTTTAATTACATACACATGTCCCTGTGAAACATAATTTCTATCCAGGCCAGCCCAGTTACTGCATTTTCAAATTCTGACCTCCTGTTCTTGTTGCTGAATTCACATCATCCATACCAAATATTCTCATACGTCACATACAAGTCTTAAGCCTCCTCTGTGTACTATCCTTCCTCTACGTTCCCCAGATATATCTTCACTATTGAACAATCAGGTTCCATTTCCGACACATAAATTATATTCCCTGCTGAAATCTTATATCTCCCAGTTTACCTTTAAAACTGCAAATCACAATGGTTCGAATGCTCACATGAGCGACTCGAAACCATGAAACTGAAAATGTTGACAGTCCGTAATGTTCAAAAAACAGCAAATCAAAAAGCAAATTTGCTGTTTTTCGAACATTAATGTCAAAGAAAAAAAAAGTGAAAGGTACCATTTCCTGATCCCCACTATAGTGCAATCCACCCCAGAATGTCAAATGTGCAATGAGCAAATCTCACTGTGCATTCACTCATTGCACATTCGACCCTTTTTTCTGTTCAGCGTTTGCAAATCTTACAGACTGCCTTTCACACAAGTGCAATTCGACGGTGTGCAATACACACATCTAAAGGTAAACCTATCGCCCAACACTCTCCTAAGCTCCACAATAGTAGCTTTAGGTAAAATATAAATACTTGACAATGTAATCCTACTCCTGTAACAATAACATCTTGCTAGTACAAATCTGCCATTATTATCTATTTCTTTTTCTAATACTACTTCCCTCTTGCATTCAGTGTTATTATTCTCCATTTCCTTTGTCCCTGATATTCTGCTGTATGTCCACATTAATATCTTTCATATACATATTTCTATCCAAATGAATCTCCTGTAAAATAATTTGGGACCTATTAATAATCATAATAATAATAATAATTATTATTATTATTATTATTTGCTTTTTGTCTTTACCTGCAAGACCTTTTGCATTCCATGTTAACATTAGCAAAGCAGTAATTTGAATGAAAAGCTTTTACTCCCACATTTTACACAACAACTCTTTTTAATATATGTTTCCATCTTACAGCCTATGTTGGCACACTAGTGATTGAATGACCAGTCTTAAATAAAGTTGTTTCTCTTCATCTGTGTTTAAAATCTTGTCAAATTTTCTCAAACTTTAACATCAGTAACAACCCTCATAAAAATACTTAGCACATTTTCCAAACCTCTCATCATCTCTTAATTCACAAGAGATATACAATACTATATACACTTAGGCTCAGTTGCCCCAAATTTATGGCTGCAGGCAACAGGTGTTTACTTAAGGTTAAAACTGGCATACTTCCAGTATTCATTAACTTTTAGCCTTAAGAAAGGCACATTGGCTAACCTTAAATAAATCAACTAAATTGTATAATCTTATACTTAATGCATTAAAGTACTAAGGCTGCTGTGAATGCAACTACTTGTATAACTATTCACGTCTCACAATTTAAAAGTTCATTTCTTGTCTTACTTTTTATTTTCATTGAATTTGTTAATATCCCTATAAAAATTAATTAAATTTTACCTGATATATTATGCTTAGAAAACATTATTCAGACCCTGTCTTCAGTCAAAAACAAGTACCTGTGAAAAAACACCTAGTCAAGCAAATGCAAGAAAGAACTACATCTTTTCATGTGTTTCCCATAATTTCTGATTGCTTTTTAAGTCTTTTGGCTCAAAAATGTCTAAAACTGAAGCAAAGACCATTAATCTAAATGTCTATTATTATAAAAGTAGGACAAAATAATATTGTTTAATTTTGTGTATAATATTATCACCGTTACATTCCTAGCAGCTAAAAATAATGTGTTAACTTTAACTTACCACTTTTCAGCATTTCTTATCTTACTAAAGTATAAAGTTTGGATACATTACAACTAAGAAAGATTATTTTTTTTACTTTCATATAAATAGCATAAACAGCAATAACTCCCTCTTCATAATTAAAATACCTATGACTGGATACTATATAGCAGTACTTTATAACATGCAAGTTGCATCATGAATATTTTATAAAAAAGGTAAAAACAAAAATCACTTGTTCAGTTCATTCAGTGTTCATGTACTCAACATAAAGCTGAGGTAATGTTTTGCATTTTCACTATCAATTTAACACAGCCAATAAACTGTCAGTCCTTTTCATCCACTTTTTCATGCAGAATTACTGTGAAAATATTTATTAACTATATCTAATAGGGCTGATGCTTAATAGTTCTCCCACTTTTCACTAATTGTACTTTGCTGCTGGTCTTCTTCCTGATCATTTCATTCACCCATTACTGGTGTCTGGTTCAAGTTCTAGGTACTCCTGATTGCTGTAGTCAGCTTCAGTGCTCTTTTGTTTACTCAAGCTTATCAATGAGCTTTCTTACTGTCAGAGGACTGAGAAGGCTCTGGCTCACCCTTTACCCTCCTCCTTCCTCTTCACTCAATCTCTCAGACCTGTTATAACATGCTTAACCACCTCGCTTCATCTCAATTCCAAATACATATCCAACTGATTTACACCTAGCTTCCTCTCACTACCACGTATACTACTCACTCAGTCTCCTCTCTTATAGGTTCATAGGTTCATAGGTAGGTACTAGGCTATTGGCCCAAGGGCCTACGTAAGCCTAGCCAGCAAGCTTCCATGGCTTACACCACCCACAAAAGTTATTTTCCTGTGCCACTGTTGAGCAGAGACACAGAAGTGATCCCCATGTGTATTTCCTATTTCCCATCCACTCATCAAGATTTTTCTTGAAGAGTGCTAATGAATAACTTTGCTTGACATAGATGGGTAGCTTGCTCCAGAGTATAGGAAGTCTCTGGGACAGGAATCTATCCCTCCAGCATGTCCTATTTATTGTGGTGACAAGGTTTAGGTCCCTAGAGCATGCAGCTTGGAGGGATTGGGATTTCTTTAGGTGTAGCATGTCCAACAGCTCTGGGTTTGACATAGCTTTATATGTTAGGCAGAGATCACCTCGATATGCTACGGAGTAAAGCTGGAGTTTTTTGAGGCGGTCAGTGTAGGGCATTTGTTTGAGGCCAGTAATCCTCTTTGTGAGGTACTTCTGTGGCCTTTCCAGCTGCTGCAGATGTCTTATGAGGTACATTCCAAAAGGGGCATTGTACTCTATAATGGTTCTAATGAGTGTCGAGTAGAGGGGAAAAATGACCTTTTTTTTCCTGGACGAGAACCCTTTTATGATCAGGTGTGCCACGTAGAAGGACTTCCTGACTACTGTGGTGATGTGACTATCAAAGGAGAGACTACTGTCCACCCGTGTCCCAAGGTCTCTTATCACGCATTTGGTGTTAAGTAGATTGCTGCCTATGCGGTAGTTCATGAGTGCAGAGTTTTTACCAAAGGGGATGACACTGCACTTTTTGGCATTGAGCTTGAGGCCATGGCTCTGACACCAGGTATCTGTCTCAGTGAGGCCCTTCTGTAGGATGTCCACATCATTTGGGGACTTGACTATGGCTCCTAGTTTGCAGTCATCTGTGAACTTTGTTAGCCAGAGGCCTTCTTTGTTAGCCCTTACTTCAGAGAAGCAGATACCAAACAGGAGAGGTCCCAGGACGGAACCCTGTGGTACTCCACTTGTCACTGCTTTGAGGTCAGATTTGGAGTCTGCAACTTTTACAGTGTGGGTTCTGTCAGTGAGCCAGTTGGCAGCCCATCTTGTGATGTAGGGATTTATACATAGTTTAGTGAGTTTAGCTATAATTCCAGAATGGGGGATGGTGTCGAAAGCCTTGGCGAGGTCAAGATAGGCTGCGTGAACCACCTTACCCTCATCCACGGCTTGGTGACTGCCTTAAAGAAGTCAATCAGGTTCAGGAGGCATGATCTGCCTTTCACAAACCCGAACTGGGTGGGATCTAGAGTTTGGAGGTTACCAATGTCTTTGTTTATGAGTTCCATGATGATACGTTCCATGGCCTATTAGACCAGGCTCGTCAGGCTAATAGGTTGATAGTTCCCGGGATCAGTGTTAGCTCCCCCTTTGTGGAGTGGGATAACTGTTGCTGTGCACCATTCAGTGGGCACAAAGCCTGATGTGAGGCTATTATTGAACATGGTGCTTAAGTGGGGAGCCAGTTCATTCTGAAGTTTGTGTAAAACGCAGCCTGGGATGTTGTCCGGTCCCATGGATGCTGTGTTTTTGGCTTTAGAGAGTACAGCTTTTACCTGCGTAGTTGTGATTACAGGGACTCTGCATTCTTCCTGTATAGATATGGGTCCTTTAGGGGGTGACAGGGGGGTAAAGTTAGCACTGAACCTATCTGCCAGGATGTTGGCAATATCAGTACATTCTGTAATTTTCGTGCCTTTGTGCTGTAACTCAGAGCAGATCTGGGTGTTGCCATCTAGATTCTTGACATAGCTATAGAGTGCTTTGTGGTTGTCCTTGGATTTAGTGGCGATTTTGTTTTCGTAGCTAGCTTTGGAGGATCTTATAAGGGATCTCAGCTTCTTACTGAGGCTGACCAGGGAGCTCCTCCACTCATGGGATTTTACTCTCTTTTGCAACAGTTTCTTCCTTTTGTTGTACAGTTTGTTTATGGCAAGGGACCACCAGATTGGCTTACTTTTTTTGGAGGATAGCATCTTGGTTCTGTTTGGGAAAGCACGATCCATGCACTCATGTAAGTGCTTATAAAGTGCATTTGTGTAGGATTCAGCAGTTGTAACTGTATTTTCCATCTGCATGGGTGTCATGAAGTTCACCACTTCTGTCTTAAGAAGCATGAAGTTCGCTTTGGAGAATTTTTTTACTGTAGTTTCCTTAATGGGGGGTGGGGGCGGGATGTGGCTATCAAGGGTGATAAGCTTATGGTCGGATCGGACCAACGAGGAGTTGACTTCAGGTGTGGAACACCAGTCACTCATGCTGGTAATGACTAGGTCGAGGATATTGTTGCCCCTGGTGGGGGTGTGGATAAGTTGATCTAAGGCATTGGAGTGTATGAATTCCAGAAAGCGTTGAGCTAAGGAGTTGGTACATGAGTAGTTTTCCCAGTTAATGGTGGGGTAGTTGAAGTCGTCCATTATTAAGGTGTTTGGTTGAACCCTAATATTTTCCAGTACCTCAAGAAAAGGGGAGTGGGAATCCTGGGGCATGGTGGGGGATCTGTAGCAAGCTACAATTTAGACTGCAGTTTTGCCCAGAGTTAGTTGCACTTGGATAACCTCGGATGCATTATGCTGAGCAATTAGCCTGGAGGTGTGGATATCCTTAATGAATATGGACACACCTCCGCTTTTGGTGTTTTGGTCCAGGTTACATGGCCAAAAAGTGTGGTATGAGTTATAGCCTGGTAGTGCCGGGGTGCTCTCTGGAGCCTTGAACCAGGTCTCAGTCACTGCAAAGATATAGATGTTCTCCATTTTAAGGAGTGCCTCGAATGAGTGCATTTTGAGATTCAGACTTCTAGCATTGAGTAGCATTACCCCCAGTTTTTGCTTGCCTGTTCCTGTTATGGTGGTGAATTTGTTACTTGAACTCTGCCTAAAAAAGGTACTATGGGGGCAGCAAGAGCCTTAGCCAGTATCCAGAATCCCAGGGGCGACAAGTGCAGGCCATCTGTGGCAAAGCATCGTGGCCTGTCAACCATGCCATCCCAAGCCGACAGATACTGAATCCCCTTAGAATGACACCAGAAGCTTAGCCAATTGTTGAAGTCAATCATTTTGTCCTTGTACTGCAGTATCATTCTGGGCGATGGCAGAATGCTACTCAGGGCTAGGGTCATACCTACTGGGCTACAAGATCAGAGAGCTCTTCCATGTCTCTTTTCATGTAGTCCAGGGAGGTATGTCTCAGGTCATTCACACCAACATGGACAATGACAGAGTCATATTTGTACTTGTTGTGGAGTGACCTGAGTGCATGGGTTATGTGGCGGATCCTGGCACCCAACAGGCAGCTGACAGTAACCTTCTGTTTGTTTAGCCTGGTGAGTGGGACATCAGCGTGCCTGATTATAGAGTCACCTATGACTAGTGTGTTGGGTGCATTGTTTTGCCTTATTGGCTGTGGTTGAGTGGCACACTGAGTCTGTGGGCTATGTGTCATTTGGGTTGTGTTGGGGGATGGAGGTTGCTTGCGCTTCTGCTTTGGAGGTCTCTGTTGCTTAGACAGATTATTATTGAGAGCCTCCGCAAATGTTTTTGTGTTACTATGTGTGGATTTTGGTGGTGTAGATATAGTGAGACTATGTGATGAGTGTGGTGTGGTGTGGTGCAAATGTTTACCTTCTCCTCATGACTGTCAAGTTCAGTCTTGGTTGGAGAGAGCTTTACCTCCAGTTTGACTAGATAAGTGCATCTTTCACAGATTGTAGTGTTGAGTGGTAGGAGGAGAGGGTTGTCTGTGTACGAGGCAATTTCTACATTGCCTCAGGATGCCCAGATTCATCAGATAGACAGAAGAGAACACTGGGAGCTGACCCTTGGACATGCCTGAATAAAAAACTATTTTCCTCTAGATAAGCAAGGAAAGTGAGTACAAGAACTGTTTTCTCTAAGCAAGTGAGAAAAGTAAGTACAAAAACTGTTTTCCTCTAGGAAATAAGGAAGACTGAGTGCTATAGTAATTAGTAGCTTATTTAGTGCTTACAAGTTCTGAACAATTGCTGAGCATGAATAAGCAAATTTAAGTGCTAAAACTAAGATTCTGTATCTGCATGAGTTACAGGACAGAAACAAGTGCAAATGCAGGCTTTCAAATCAGAAAGTTGAGAGAGATGGAAGATTGCCCAAATGACCAATAACTACAATTTCTGGGCCAGAACCCCTCCTTATGTGGTAGACAGGTTACCTAGTGCTAACCACTCCCACTGATAAGGTAGAAGACTTCCCTCCAACACAGAAAGGCTTGGGGGGCACAGAAGCTTACATACAGTCTTGGATACAGCAAATCTGTATCCGGAACACTAGTTATAGGAAAGGTAGGAAACAGGTTTACAGTTTTGTTTTTTTACAGAAAAGTAGCAAAAACAGTAGTAAAAACAATTTACATGCAGTGCAAGCTAGCACACTTGAGTATGCAGCAATATTAGACCAAACACAGTTTAAAAAATGCAATTAAATTAAAAAGGACTTAAAGCAAGTGCAGAAAGAGTTTATTAGGTAGAATGTGGTAAAGAGATGGGACTGAGGGAGTGTCCCAGATCAAATCTACAGTGCAACTGCAAAAGCCACCAAATTTACAAACCAAAAATAAGGAGGGTGGGTGGGAAAAGTTTCAACAGAGATCTAAGCAACAACTAACAGTACAAACTTTAAAAACAAAAAAATATATTCAGCTCTGTATATTTGCCGATCAGTCTCTCAGAACAGTGAGACAACAGTTTCAACAAAGATCTAAGCAACAATTAACAAACTCTATAACCAAAAAAATATATACTCAGCTGTGTATATTTGCAGATAGTCTGTAAGGCAGTCTCTCAGGATACATGTTCCAGCAATTTGAATGCAGCTGTTACTATACCAACTCAAGACACGGCAGAAAATGGGGTGGGGGAAACAGTTTCAACAGAGATCTAAGCAGCAACTAACAGTACAAACCTTAAAACCAAAAAAATATACTCAGCTCTGTATATTTGCCGATCAGTCTCTCAGAACAGTGAGACAACAGTTTCAACAGAGGTCTAAGCAGCAATTAACAAACTCTATAACCAAAAAATATATATACTCAGCTCTGTATATTTGCAGACAGTCTGTAAGGCAGTCTCTCAGAACACAGGTTCCAGCAATTTGAATGCAGCTGTTACTATACCAACTGAAGACATGGCAGAAAATGGGGGGACAGTTTCAATAGAGATCTAAGCAACTACTAACAGTACAAACTTTAAAATCAAAAAAATATACTCAGCTCTGTATATTTGCCGATCAGTCTCTCAGAACAGTGAGACAACAGTTTCAACAGAGATCTAAGCAACAATTAACAAACTCTATAACCAAAATAATATACTCAGCTCTGTATAATTGCAGATAGTCTGTAAGGCAATCTCAGAACACAGTTTCCAGCAATCTGAATGCAGCTGTTACTATACCAACTGAAGACACGGCAGAAAATGGGGGAGGGGTGGGCAAAACAGTTTCAACAGGGATCTAAGCAACAACTAACAGTACAAACTTTAAAACCAAAAAAATATACTCAGCTCTGTATATTTGCTGATCAGTCTCTCAGAACAGTGAGACAACAGTTTCAACAGAGATCTAAGCAACAATTAACCAACTCTATAACCAAAAAATATATACTCAGCTCTGTATATTTGCAAATAGTCTGTAAGGCAGTCTCTCAGAACACAGGTTCCAGCAATTACTCCTCTATCCTCCCCCCTTCCATTCCATTAGCCCTTCTAGCTTGTTCCACCTTCATGATGAGCATCTGTTTTATATCTGTTTGAGTTTAGTGCAATATTTGTATATAAGATTTAGGTATATGAGTTTAGAACAGTATCCATTTGAGCTTAGCACTATCTGTATAAACATCCTACCTTTATTCCTAGCCTCTAGCTAGATATTGGTATATCTGTTCATTATTATGTTTCATATTGCATGTATAGCTAATGTCTGCTGCCGTATGTATTATTTGCTATTGTATGTATATTCAATTATTCTTCATGTACTCTGCTGCTCATTTATTGTTCTGTGGAACTTATCTCCCCGGGCTTCCACTTGGTGTCCAGTTGGAATTTCACGGTAAATAAATAAATAATAAATAAGCAGCACTCTCTTCAGATTGCTGACTCACTCTTGCTTGACTAAACTTTTTTCCTCATTAGTCTGTTCTGCATCCAAAAATATATTTGATGCCCCAGAAAAAAAAAATATTCTGAAACCAGCTAGATATAGCAACATGAATCTCAACCCAGCCACTTGACATCCCCTAATTGCTATGGTAGACTTGTTTCTCTCCATGCTTGTGTACTGAAAATAATCATTTTCAACAGACACTCTAGAAGCTTCATTCTTTAATAATTTTTCTTCTACAACACTTTTGTCAGAAGCATATCTTCCTGCTGTTACAATTGCATCCTTATTGATATAGGTCATGTCTGACTTCTGATATCCAGATTTGAAGTATGCACACATTGTGTCCTCTCAATTAAACAGTTGTGCTGCTCATTTTTATTTTCATAAAATTAATGCTGTCTGTTCCTTCCAGTATTTCTGGTATAGCAAAAAAATCTCAGGTTTTCCACTGCATGCTCTGTCTTTTAAGGTTGTTATTTTTGAATCAGGTCTTCTTGAGAATCCTATATGTTCAGTAAGTCTTTTTTTCATTTCAGTCTCTGATTTCTTTTACTTTATCGGTTGATCTCAAAGGCTACTTAAAAGCTTTTTCTTCTTCTGTTCATTTCATCCTTTAGTGATGAGACTTTAAATATTCCTTCAGTCTCTCACTTGAATATCAATCACTGTCTGCAGCTGATTTATTTTTCCTATAAATTACTGGAATCTAAAGCTACCAACCTGAACTGACATTTGCTGAACAACTGCGAGACTCTTCTCAGAAAGTGTTTTTTCTTTTTCTATTTCTGACTGATGCCCATATGTTCATGACATTTGTATAACTTCAGCACTACAACTGCATTTGTCTTTATTCAGCTACTGAAAGGGCATGGATGTGTTATTATTGATATTCTTCAGTATTACTGTTGCAATATTTTTTTACTATTGAGATCTCCTGTCAAGGGCAGCCAAGCATTGCACCAGTACACCAAAGCCTTATGACCTTGTATGTGTCATACGTTATACATATTCTCCAGCACAGGACATAGGGCATAAAAGTGACATACAGATGCATTATCAAGAACTTCTTTGCTGCAAGTTCAAACGCCATTATTGCTCATTGGTCTGACTGCCTTGTTGTCGTGTTGAATACCATCAGATAAGTACCTTATTGGGATTGTTTTTATTTTATTGTATTTTATTTGGTCTTGCATTCATTTTGCTTACCTAGAGTTCATGTCATCCAAGAAGGGAAAATGTCACTTTGGGAGGCAGATTTCCCATAAGGATCATTATGAACACTGCCTCTTTTGTTTAGGTGTTTCCCATGACCATACCTCTTGTGGCATCTGTAAGGCATATGTGCCTAAACACTCAGAAGCTGTTTGTCTTCCCTGGCCATTTATGTTGAAAACCAATGGTTTAAACAGTTAGCCCAGGTCAACATGGCAAAACTCATTAACCCTGACATACTCACATTATGTAAGAAGGCGGTCAAGAAGTCTTGGACAGATTCTAGCTGTTCAGTCTCTACTGGATGCCTATCTAGAAGCTATCTAGAAGTGGGTAACAGCTCTTTAGATCATTCAGTGTCTAAATCGGATTCCTCTGCTGTGACCCCAGTTGGAGGCTGGCGTGGAGCTATCTTTTTTGCACGTCCTCTGAAGTTTTGCAGACATCTGCTCCGGACATTGAGAGGGAACCATGGTTGATTATCTCAGACGGTCAGAGAGAGATTCCACATATACTGGTCAGGGGGGAGGTTTGGGGTACTCCTACCGAATCTCGTCAAGGGTTGTAACCTCCAGTATTTGTTAGGGCTGATGCCCCTTCTGAGAAAAGACAGAAGACAGAGCATGTTACAGTCCAACCTAAGGATTCTCAAAGGGAATGGCAAGAGTTTACTCAGGGTCGTTTTTTGCCTTGGTGACTCTGAAGCCCTCTCAAGGGGTTTCTGTGCATGCTTCTCCTCCTTGGACCTCTACCCCTTCTAAATGGCTAAGGAACCAGATTCCTTGGATGAGGATTCAGAGTGTAATGAGGGATCCTTGTCTTATTTTTCTCAGATGCCTTCACCTTTGGCTTATGGTTTGAATGAGGAGAAGTCTATTAGCCCTGAGTCTCCTTTTAAGGAATCGTCCTTTGGGGACACAATTGCTAGGATGATGGAATACTTTAAGTGGGATTCTTCTCAAGTGTCTGACATTCAGAAGATATATTATAAGTTGCTTCAGGTAGATACTCCTAAACAGTTCCTCCTGTGTGGGCTGCCTTGTTAGATACTTTCATTGTTGATTCTAAATTTCCTGATTCTCAGCCTCCTGCTCCTAAAAAAAGCAATACGTTCTGTAAGTTCCCTGAGGACTGTCAATGTTTTATTTAAGTGTCCTTATGCTGATCATGCTGCGGTGTCAGTCTCTTCTGACAAACCTTCCAAGTTCTTGCCCTCTTCTGAACTTTTGCCGTCTGATAAGGATAGTAGGGCAATGGAGAGAATTGGTAAGAATGTTTGCTTCCACTTTGGCCTTTAGGGCTATTGGTTACCAGATCCACATGGCTAGGTATGCTCTGGCCTTGAGTGCTCAGGTTTGTCATGTTATTTCTGACCTCCATGATTCTGAAGGTAAATCTTCTGCCTTATTTATTTTAAGTTCTACTTCTGAAGTGGCTCATCACTCTTTTAACAGTAGCTACGATGATTTTTGGGTCTGTAATGAGGCATTATTCTTGGCTTCATCTCCAGTCTTTGTCTGTTGAAATTTAAGGCCAAGCTGTTGGATGCTCTTTTGGATAATAAACATCTTCTTGGGACTGCTGCTGACCTGTTTAAGTTTCTTCAAGAGAAAGGCAAAGCCTTGCAGGACCTTAAACATATTTTTGTTTTTCCTATCCCTCTGTTTTAGAGGAATTATCCTTTTAGATCTACTTTTGTCTGAAGGCAAATCTCCAGACCTCCAGGGGCAGGAAGGGTGGTAGGCAAACCTACCCCCAGAAGCCTACTTTATCTGATAAGCCTGCTTCTCTTTGACAGTCTGCCTCCCTTCTCTTAGATCTCATTCCTTTGTCTCTTCGACTTTCCCTTTGTCTTCCAAATTGGCTTCATATCACTTCAGACTCTTGGGTTCTTTCTATCATAAGTCAAGTTTACTTTGTGGTATGGAAGTCTCTTCCTCATTTTTCAGGGATTCCTCAACCTCCTCTAGAGCAATTTACTAATTTCCCAGAGGTCCTAGGGTCCTTGGTGAGGAATCATTCAACCTGTTCTCCTTTCCCAAGTGGGAAAGAGTTTTTATTCCAGGATGGTCCTAGTTCCTAGACAGGAAGGCAAATGGAAACCAAATCTGGATCTCTCCCTGCTCAACATCTTTCACAAGGTCCCCTCTTTTCAAATGCTTGCTCTTCAAACCTTGTTTCCTCTTTTATTACCCCAGGCTTTTCTGGTATCTTTGGATCTGAAGGATGCTTACCTTCATATCCTTTTTCACCCTCTTTTCAGGAAGTTTTCAGTTCTCTGATTTTCCCTTTGGCTTCTCTACTACCCAAGGGTATTCACAAAATGCTTAACTCCTCTGTGATTGTTTTCTGCAGGCTCCAAGGCATTTAGATTTTTCCTTATCTAGATGACCTGTTGCTTCAGCCTCCTTTTCTCAGCCACCTGTTACAGGATCTGTAGTTCACCGTGTCTCTTGTTCAATGTCTGGGGTTCACTATAAACTTTAAAAGTCTGTCCTGACTCCCTCTCAGGATCATGTGTATCTGGGATGCAGGATTCAGATAGTGCCAGTGTTGGCCTCTCTTCCACCTCCAAAGGTTTTGTCATTGACAGTCTACTTTCAGTCTCTTATTCCTATGACTGCCATTCCAGCCAGAGTTTCTTTAGGCCCTGGAATTTATGGCTTCTTCTATTCCAGTGTTCCCACTTGCCAGACTGCATATGCAGAAGCTTCAGTTGTGCCTCAGGTCAGTTTGGCTGCAGCACTGTCACCCTCTGTATTTCAGTATACCTCTACTTCCCTGTCTAAAGAAGGAATTTGTGTGGAGGCTTCAACAGTTTGTTCTCAACCCAGGCCATCCCTTTCAGCTTCCAGTCCCTTCTCAAGAACTGTTCACCAACACCTCAGACATGGGGTGGTGGGTTCTTTTGGTCACCTGAAAGTTAGGGTCTATGGCCTCCCCATCAGCAGTCAGACCATATCAACATTAAAGAGATGAGAGCTTTGATTCTGGCCCTTCAAACTTTTTATCCCATGTTCTCTCCAGGCCCCTTGAAGGTATACACAGATAACACTACAGTGATGTGGTATGTCAACAAGCAAGGAGGCACAAAATCTTACCTCCTCTTCAGAATGAATTTTTAAGCTTGGAAGGTGATTCTCAGTTATCAGTTAACTCTTTAGGCAGTTTACATTCTTTCAGTGCACAATCTAACGGCAGACTCTCTGAGTAGGTCCAAAACACAACCTCAAGAATGGATTTTTTGCTGAGACTTGTTTTTGAACCTTGTCCTTTGGTGGGGTATTCATCAGGCAGATCTTTTTGCCTCCCATCTGGACAGGCAAATACCTCTCTCCTGTTCCAGAGAGCCATGCAATATGGCATAGAAGATGGATGTCCTTTCTTTTCCTTGGAAGGGGATGTTTCTTTATGCTATCCCTCCCCTTCCTCTACTTTCAAGAGTCCTGCAGAAGTTTTAGCTGGACTCCCCAAAATCTTGCTAGTGACTCCCTTTTGGCCAAGACAGCACTAGTTCCCCCTCTTAATGCTTCTGCCAAGGGGCAGTCACCACAAGTTACCTCACTGGTTGGACTTTCTCACACAGGACAAGGAGTCTCTCATTTATTCTCACTTTTCTGCTCTTCAACTGACAGCGCGGGCAATACGATTTTGATCCCTTTCAGGCAGCTTTTTTCTGAGGATATGCTCAGGGGTTTGCAGGAGGCAAGGAACCCACAACTAGCAAATCTTATATGTCCAAATGGAAAAGATTTTTGGTCTGGTGCCATGCTCGTAACAGGACCCTTTTGCAGTGGGTGTCCCTTTGGTCCTCTCATTTGTGTGAGTTGCTCCAGTATGGCTTGGCCTATTTTTATGTGCAGGCCCATTTGTCAGTCACTTCTGCTTGTCGCCCTTGAATCCTCCCTTGGCGTCACGCTTTCAGGTCAAACAATATCTTGAAGGTATCCTGCATCTTAGACCTCCAAGAAAACCTATTCCTCCTTCTTGGGACCTTAATTTTCTTTTGGAAAAACTGACTTAGGCTCCTTTTGAGCCTACAGATTCTGATACTTTGCAACTTGTACCTGAAAGACTGTTTTATTGTGGCTCTTACTTCTGCTCAGAGGATTTCTAAGCTCCAGGCTCTTATGCCTATTCCTCCTTTTTTGCTTTTTCACAGGGACAGGGTGTCCCTTCGTACTAATCCTTCTTTTATGCCCAAGGTAGTAAATGAGTTGTCCTTGAGTCAGTCAGTACAAGTCCCTTCTTTGTTCCCTTTTCCTCAGGCTGCTAATGAGAGGATTTTGCATACCTTGGATTTGCACAGGCAGCTCAGGTACTATTTGGATAAAACTAAGACCATTCATAAGTCTGACCAGATTTTTTGTTTCTTTCCATCTCGGGACATTGCATTTGGTTGGTTCTAAGCGAACCCCCTTCTCCTGGATATCTAAGGCCATTTATTTTTGTTATTCTTTTCATGGTAAATCTCTGACTACTTCTGTTAGAACTCACTCCACTAGGCTGTTGCCTCTTCTGGTGTCTTTTTCAAAGGGTTGGACACCAGTTCCATCCTTGAAGCTGCTACTTGGTCTTCAATGCATAACTTTACTAAGCATTACAAGTTGGATATGGTTTCTAGGGCCAGAGCAGGTTTTGTTAGAACCACTTTATATGGGTTTGTTGAGGGCTCATCTCAGTCTTCCACCTCCCATTCTGTTTCTTGAGCTTTTTCACTCTCCCTATAGTAAAGGATATTACAACAGTGATACAGAAGAATATAGTGCATTTGTGTAAAATATTCCCATAACAGTAGACGTACTTCTCCTCACTGTTGTAGTATTCACTCCTCCCATCCAAAACTCTCTTTGTTCCGTTTTTTGTTTTTGATTCCCTTCTGGCTGAGGGTCTCCCCTTTTTCTTCTGCATTTTCTCCTTCTAGACGTGCATAGACTCCTTTGCCCTTTGGAGACTGTTCTCTACTGGGGCAATTCAGTTCTGGGTAACTGCATCCATACATCACTTATGCCCTATGTCCTGTGCAGGGAGCATGTGTGTGACATACAGTGCATACAAGATCATAAGGCTTTTGTTTACTGGCCGAATATCAGGCAGCCCTGGATGGGAAATCGCTATAGTATACTGTAACTGTGAAGAGTAGATCATCTAGTGTTATCGTAATTGTACTTTATGTATGACGTACTACTGTTTGGTCCTGACAAAGAGGCATTGACAGAAGATCGAAGGCACAGCACCAAATCATGACAAATCCTAACCTTGAAATCCTGAATCTAGTGCCCTTACTGAACAGCACAGTCTAGGGTCTGGTACCATCAGTTAATGGCTTGACAGGCTCCACATAAATTTGTGAAATCAGCATTATATAGAAATGTTTTAGCTAACTTGCACATAACCTTTTCCCGCTACTAAACAGATGTGCAAAATTTGACGTGCACAAGCCAAAATAATAAAGCAGTGAATGCAAAGTCACTGTTTCCTAATGAAAAGCAATGCCTAATTTATTACAAAGTACCCTACTATATAGCAAATCTCTTATAATTTTGGATATTTCTTTATACATATGTACCCATTAGAGACTTTTTTTATATTTCTATAGATTAAACAAAACAACTAAACACTAATAAACTTTAGAGCACTTCTTTCAATTCTGAAAATGTGCAAATATATATTGAGCTTTTCAATATTCTGAAATATTTTGAAAAATACTAATTTCTGGTAACAAACTAAATTAATAAAAATTAAGCTGTATCTTAAAGGTAAGCAAAACTATTACTGTCTCTAACTCAGAACCATATCCACCGTGATCTTGGTCATTGTGATAATGTTACATCAAAACACACTAAAATGCATTATTATTTTACCTGCAATCTAATTAGTAATTCAGGTATCCATCTCATACATGCAAAAGTACATGGCAGAATACACACGATATACATGCAATCATCTGCCGTAGCCAGTAAGGCATTTACTGCTGGTACTGAGCATCATAATACCCTGGAAATTCTTTAATTATAGAGCAACAAAGCATGACTTCACATAATCTACTACTGTTTACTTACTACATTGTCAACAGAGCTGTGTCTGTCAGTAAAATTCCTACATTCAGCTTTTGCCATGCTGATAATCCCGGTGATCTGGTGGTTGACTGGAAAACATTGGGAATGATGGTACAATTAGAAAATGCCATTAGTCAAAAACTGAAGAGTTTTTTGCAAGCATTGGCCAAGATACATTAATCTCTTGTCAGAAGCCTTATTTTGTAAACAACAGCAGATAAGACTGTCTCTTATGCAACGACTGAGAGAGACAGAGAAGAGAAACGAGACACTGTATGTAGGTGTATACGTGCATGCATAAGTGTGCGTGTGCGTGTGTCTGCATCTGTGTCCATTACAACTCAAATGATCCTATTGATCCTACCTCTCTTTAGGGGAAATAGCCAAATGAGCATACATTAACAAAAGATATACAGGGTCACACCAGCAAGAATGAAGTCATGATTCTTCTTTTGCACAAAACACAATTTGTTGCAGAGGTAAGTGTTAATGCTCCATTTAGGATTTAAGAAAATAAAAGTTAGGCATACCTCTTAATCTCTCAGTGCAAGAAATCGGGACAAAGCCAGACAGAATGGGGGGACAAAGACCCAAAAATAGCGACAGAATTTAAATATTGTTCCTATAAACTTAGAAAGTTGCTAGAATAACATGTTTTGGATTATTATGTATTTTTTGAAGGATATAAAGTCTGAAACTTAAATGTCTGTCATTATTTAATATTATTTAGTGACTTCAATCTTCAATGATTTGGCAGAAGAAACATTTATGAGGACCAGACCAAAAATGTGAGGCAAAAATATGGAGATTCAGCAAAAATCTGTACAGTTGAGATGTCTGAATCTAGGTTGGAACTGTGATGTCATGGACAATACTTAATTAAACAAAGAAACTTAGGAATGTGAATCTTCAAAATTTGGGCCAATCTGTGAGTGTGGTCAGTAGGGGTTTATGTGGTAAATATAATCATACATAGTCCATAAGTAAACAAGGTCTGAAGATATCATGTTTATGTTAAAAGGTACATCATTCTGGAGCAGTACTTTGTGATTCAGACATCAACCTAAGCTGGGGATGTGCAGTAAAAATATTATTTATAACCTCAAAAAACTGTTCCTTTTTAAATGTTCAAAACTCCAAAGGCTCAACTCCCTCACAGTTTTGGTTACCTTTCACAATATGGATGAGCAGTGAAGTTTAATTCACCATGTCCTTACTTCAGTTTCATTCCTCCAAATCTAATCTGGTATACAAGCTTTTCTTCCAAATAATTTCATATAATTTACTTCAGTATAAATTGCCTTTGACAAACTCATAATTATCAAATATATTGCCCGTGAGCATATTGCCTAATTTAGAAGTTAGTTTATAAGACCTCTGATGAAGTCTTAAAGATAACATACATGTATATCAAAACAGAAAATGAAAAACAAGGAAACAAATATTCTGAAATATTTTTATTTGTGGAAAAATATCAAAATAGTACCAGTCCAGGCATAACTGCCTGAATTATTTCTTTGCAATCTGAAAGTATACAAGCCTTTAAACGTAATCAGAGCCCATCAATCGTGACCCGTGCGACTCTTAGGACACAGTGCTGTCATCGTTTGGGAATCCTATTTGATGAGACTGGTGCTGTGCTTATATCCACCTGCACTGTGCTTTCAAACAAAAAAACAATATTGTGCTAATCTTTTTCCAATATATTTTCATGGGATTTTTTTCTATATATTTGGCACAAAATTATTTTGGCAGGAGCAGTACATTAAGTCTTGCACTCGCTGTGAGCAGAAGCAACAAATAGCACTTCAAGTATTTATTTTGATTGAAGAGCTTTCTTTATTCCATCTACTTCCATCTGAAATGGCAAAAAGAATACTGTGAGTGTAAATGCAGCAGTTTAGTACAGGTACCTCTACAGGTAGCACTGATATAGCAGCACAATTTCATTCACATCCTAAAGGAATACATTACATTAGACTTGGTTTTACTGTATTTTCAGACATTTTGGAATTTGTCATTTTAATTAACAAGAAGGACTTCAGCTGGATAACTACACAATGCCCCATATGCAACATTCTGCGAGAAATAGGGCAACATGGCAAATGGTCTGCGATCCCCATCCTGACAGACTGAAGACAGAGTATGTCAGTTTTATAAGAGAGAATGATTACTTTAAATTTTTTTACCAGTGACTTCAGGTCATGATGAAGGGAGCACTACCATGTTTGGGCCCTTGTCCAGAAGATAAGTCCCTTCAAAAGTATATGGTGGTTGAAGCAGATACCTGGGATACATGGGATACAGCAGGAGATACACGAGAGAAGCAGAATATGTGGTGAAGTTATAAACAGGAAAGTCTAGCAAACCAAGTCAAGTGACAAAAAAAGTGCATCTCTTCTCCAGTCATGGAAAGTATCATGTGATACATTTAAGAAAATGGCAAAAACAAGACATACAGATACTACTGCACTTAAGGAAATTCTCATTTTCAGAAAGTAAATGTGGTAGAATTAAAAAAAGAATAATCCACACACTCAGTGTTGAAAGTTCCATCCAAGTGGCTGCAAGTAAAGATAATAGTTAAAAAATAAACACAGGTGCATCTGTTCTTGTATTTCATATCTAATTGTTAAAGAAATGCCGGACAAGCCTTTTGTCTTATTCTTAAAAGTGTTTTCCCTCACATATCTATTATGTGTACATGATGGCTCCTACTCAGAAAACAGAGCTATTTTAACATTAACAGTAGCAATATAAATTAGACCTTCTAATCCTTTCTAATCCTTTACTGTCTTTCCTATCTCTCTACAGCTCTAAGTTAAATTTCTTCTGTATCTTACTTAGATGGTCTTATCTAGTAGTTTAAAGCTGTGACAAATTTACAGCATGACTTCAGGGAACACAGTATTTTTTTTCACCTGGCAGGCGTGCTTCTTGTATCCTCTTAATTAACTTTTATTATAGCACTCATTGGTACATATTTCACATATATACATATTTCATGTTTACAGCGTTATCTGCTACACTATGAGTTCTTTAGCACAATGCATAATATGTTAATCTCCTTTAATGTCTATTTTTTTGCTAATATTGCTCTGCTCAGATAAACAGTTTTTTTACTGAAGCTTTTTCCTGTGTGCCCACATTTGCTCCATTGTGTGGAACTTAGTTAACATGGGGTATAAATACATTTTAAAAAGTTCATACAAGCTAAATACTGCAGCTGTATTAGTCAACACTTTTGTGATATTTTGCCATCTGTACTGCTGTACTTACACACATCTAACTTGATAAGTTATTTCTGCAACTGGCACAGGATCATGTGTTTTCCAGAAACAGATGCTAAGCCATCCCAGACCTGCACCTGCTTCTTGTTCTCAGAACCTTCACAAATTCCTCATTGACTTCAGACATTATAGAATGGAAAAAACTAGGAAACTGATAGTTAAGAGTCAGCAGGTAAGGAGTGTTTGACTTTAATGATCCCATTAGCATCATGTAAACTTGAAGACACTGGCACAGGACAGGTGCAGGTTTATTATTCCCTGCCTATGTCAGCTCCTTTGAAGGCAGATAGAAGAATTCCTGACATCTGAAGCAAGGCAGGCCTTGACAGTCTCTATTACTGCACCACAGCTGGATACTGGTTCTCAGGCGTTTGGGGAGGGGGGGGGGGTTGCTGATCTTACTCAAATCAATGTTTCTTCCACGCTTACAGCCTGTTCCTCAAAGGAACATCCTAAAATGTTACTTTATCAATTCAGAACCCAGGAGTAGCACTTGTAATTTCTACTATTACAGTATCTACAGGCCTTTCCCAGATACGGATGACCAACCATCAGATTACCATGCATCAACCATACCCTTTTTCAATGG
This sequence comes from Protopterus annectens, assembly GCF_019279795.1. NCBI lineage: Eukaryota > Metazoa > Chordata > Ceratodontiformes > Protopteridae > Protopterus > Protopterus annectens. The sequence goes on along the minus strand of NC_056735.1, from coordinate 286,119,548 downwards.
TAGGAAATTCATAGAAGAATATGTGGACACCTGACCTCATTACAACCAGACTCCCAGACCACCATCTTCCAGTGTTCTACAAGGCTTGAATAAATTTAAGTACCTACACAAAAATCCAGTGGTAGAACTCATTATTGTTTCATTGAATGCATTCAACACATCTAAGTGGGTACCAATGTTCAACACCCTCTCCAGTAACAGAAAAATTAGTGTGCTTGATTGTTTTAGCAAAAAAACACACACACACACACACACACACACACACACACACACACACACACACACACACACACACACACACACATATATAAATACAGATAGATACATATCTATATCCATCTATACCTATATTTATCTATCTACCTATATACACACACACACACACACACACACACACACACACATATATAAATACAGATAGATACATATCTATATCCATCTATACCTATATTTATCTATCTACCTATATACACACACACACACACACACACACACACACACACACACACACACACACACACACACACACATATATGTAAATACAGACAGATACATATCTATATCCATCTATACCTATATTTATCTATCTACCTATACACACACACACACACACACACACACACACACACACACACACACACACACACACACACACACACACACACACACACACACACACACACACACACACACACACTGGAGTCAGTTGTAGGCAGCAGAGGTACAGGTCCAGTTGGCACAACTGTTGTGAAGTCGTTAGAGCCCCATAATAGAATTATGCAGGATTAGGAAATTAAACCATTGGCTACAGGGAGGAGTTTGCTGAAGTTTAGTAGTCCCTAACATCAGCACAGATCCATGCAGTACAAGAAGCATCTAATGAAATAATAAAATAACAGTAATATATATATATATATATATATATATATATATATATATATATATATATATATAAAATATATTGAGGCTTTGTGAGTTTATTACTTGATTAGATTTAATTATTGATGGTTAGCAAAGGTTGCTTTAATAAAAGAAAGGGCATTTTCTATTAGATGACATTAGCCTGTATCTACTGACTATCAGTTGGCCATATAGGGTGAGGCTATATAATGATGCAAGTGAATGTGGATGGGAGGAGACAGAAGTGGTCCAATCATTAAAGAGTGGCAGCAGCCATTCAGTCTGCACATATGCATGCTATCAAGCTTGGTGGTGTGGGAGGAAGCTTTCCCAACAATAAGCAAACTACCAATATTCAAGAAAAGGCTGTAATAAAGAAGTAAATTGCTGTATTATTAGAACAAGCAAAGCATTCCTAAGTACAATGATTACTTCTGTTAGGAGTGAAGAAAAAGGGGAATAACCTCACCTTGGAGGAGATGCTGACACATACCAGCAGTGCTGAGTCTCACTCAGAGACCCTCCAAAAACCACAATACAATGAGGGGATGTAAAACAAAAGGCTGTGTTAGACAACAGGAAATGTTAGACACAGGAAAGCTATGTAAGAGTAACTCAGAGTGTTTAAGGATATTATATTTCACATCCACAAGGATGCCGGATAACAGCAGGGCAACACTATCATAGACAGGCACTATAAATATCTAGCCAACAGTAACCAAGACTGTGCTGTCAAGAAGGCATACAAATGGTAGGTTCCTCAGTCTATAGAAATTCATAACATAACTGGTGTGGGACAAACACACAGTTCCTCGCAGTTTTGGCTTAGGCACAATTTGCAATGGAGTGGAACAACTGGTCAATCAGAGGATCAAACCTGAAATTAGAAATGGTGGAGGAGAAAACTAGTACATGAAACAGCAGGAGAAGCATCTACAGATAAGTGTGAGGGAAAGCTAGAATAAAAGCACAGAATGACAAAAATGATAATAGTAATTCCTTCCAGTCATATTATCCATAAGATATACTGCAGTGCATTGTATACACAATGCAGATTCTCACAACCAGCAGATTACCATGCCTTACAACAGTGTAGAGTAAATAAAACACAGATACCACAAAGTACTGTATTTTCAAAAAGTGCGTGTATATTACAGTCTGGGTAGCCAAGTGGACACTAAAGCAACATTCAAACAAAAGGACGGCGTAGTGGTGCAACGGTAGTGTTGTCACCTCACAGCAAGAGGTTCTCTGGTTCAATTCTCGGCTGGGGTGACTTCTGTGTGGAGTCTGTATGCCCTCCCTACATTCATGTGGACTTCCTCTGGGTGCTCCAGTTTCCTCCCACGTTCAGAGACATGCATCTGGGGCATTTCTTCCTGGGCCTCCGCTGAAAATTGGCTTTGTTCTAAGTCGGACTTTCCCAGTTAACAAATGTTAAATAAATACATTTCATAGATTTACAGGATGGCAATCCACAGTGTGTGCAAGCTCCCCGGAAGAACAACAAAACAAGTGTATCAATTCAAATGCAATAGTACAAAAACAGACACATACATAAAAAGATGCCCAGTTTACAAAACCAAATTTAAAAGCAAATACAGTAAGGTACAGTGCATATAAAAGATAAAAACAGAATAAAATTAAGTACTTTAAGTCCCTGCCCATATCCTTGCAAGTAGGTAATGAGAGATGCACATAAAAGAAAAATAAAATACATGGCCAGAATTAAAACATGAGGATTGCTATTAATACATGCTTTGTGTGTGCTAATGATTATGAATGAATGAATCGCCCATAATTAGCAAATAAGTAACAAAACAGTAACTGTGGCTTTAAGGAACACGGGAAAAAAAGAGATCAGTGAATGGGCCACCAGCCAATGAGGAAAGACAGTAATCAATCAATCTGCACATACATAGTATTGACAAGTCAGGCAGGAAGCCTTACCAACAGTAAGTTAACCTTCCAAGCTCAATAAAATTTGTATAAAGAAGTAAATTAACAAATTATATGTTAAGCAGTGTGGCTTTAAATACTTACACGCACACACTGCTTCGCACAAAGTAGAAGAGGGACTACTTGCCAATATTATGAGTATTTCTGCTGATAAACCACAAAATACCACACAAGGTGATCAGTAAACTAAAAATAAATCACCAGAACACCAAAATTCACGGAAATAGGTGTTTAATAGTAAAAACAATAAGACTTAGAGCTTTCACCTGTATTACAGAGGCATCATCAGATGCAAAAGCACTAAGTCGTATTGTTTTTTACTATTAAACACCTATATCCGTGAATTTTGGCATTGTGGTGACTTCAATTGTTTTTATTTCTGCTGATAAGACTGAAGAAAAAAGTTGGCTGGAATACCTCACATGACAGGAGGTGTGGGCCCATGCCAATGACCTTAGTTTATAGTTCCAGCAAACGGAATGGTACAGTATGTGGATGTTAACTATTTCCTGAAAAGTACATGGGTGTTAAAACAACAAAAATGTTACAAAGATGTAATACAAATGGCAGAGTATGGGTTTGTTAAGGAACAAGGAAACATTATACATAGGAAAGCTATGTAAGAATAACACAAAGTGTTAAACAGTGTGTTTTCTAACTGCAAAGGAGCATGATAACAGCAGTGCAGGCACCACATAGGCAGGAAATGTCCTACCATTCATTCCTACAGCTGTGTAGGTGTGATGACATGCGGTGGCCAGTTTCTCAAGCTGTAGAATGTCAGTAACATACCTGGTCTGCAGCAGACACACAGCCGTGCACAGTTACAGGTTAGGCATGGTTTGGAGTGGAGTGCTCAAATCAGGGGCTTAAACCTGAAAAATCTGCAAGTGTCCTTGCGGGTAGGGGGTGTGACAGTTATATAAAATGTGTTGATTCTATCTGTTTTGGAGTCACCATTGTCAAATAGCTTGCTGATGAGGATGAGAATGAGGTCTTCTGAAGAACTGTTGAAATAAAAATACAGATGAATGTTAGTGACAGGAGGAATTAAGCTTTTGGAGAGATTATTGAAATAAAAGGATACAGTGATGTTATGTACAATCATAGCTAGTACAATCTTAATGGTGGGGCAAGGGCTCAGGAATTTCCTGTGGAAGGTTTCTGCAATTGGCAGGATACAAGATGTCATTAAAATACTCTCTTTGTGTTGCTGTGTAAGTCTCTGTAAGACCAAATTTACTTCTTTACAGAAGCTCACTGACATAGAAATGGTGGCTGCATGACACACACAGGATGCTTTGCCAGTTTTAATTTGTTTCTTACAGTGGCTTCATAATGTCATATATTTACTACATTCAGTTCAGGAGTCAGCATTTTGTGAAAGGTTTAAGTTTACATGTCTGTTTAAGCTTGGATTTCAGCTTCTTGATAACTATCCAAACTGCTCGTCACTCATGGTATAAGTGAACTGAGAGAAGTATGTGCTCTGAAGGTATAGTAAAATATCTAGTTACATCACCCTGGGGTAAAAACAAAAGCTGAGAGGAGACTTACAGTAAAAAACCTGCACACGATTAGCATCCCTGGTAGCATTACTTATTTACTGTTGAGTGAAAATTGAAGGAACAGTGATCCCTGCAGGTAGGACTGCAGACGGAGTGCATGGAGATGATGTTACTTCTGTCTGTAACTGCCCTCTCCAAGACAGTGTGATGACCAGAGACTGACAACTTATGATTCTGTGAGACAAGTGCTCTAGATCACATTTTGAGAGAGTTTGTCTGAAGGAGTGGAACTTGCAGTGGAGATTAAAATTTCCAAGGATAAGAAATATGAAAACAGCTACATAACCAAGCACTGACACAGTTGCTTCATTTGTTTAATGTATCAGTCTTATGTTGGGAGCACAGACTAAGTATCTACCTTCTATGGCCTTCTATTAATTACACTGAAAAATGACTCTTCACTGCAGATCAACAGGTGATGTCACCAAAAGCAAATCATCTCAATGGCATCAGTATGACAGAGGCCAAAAATATCTGCAATGGTCTGGGGATGATACACTACTGACCAGCCCAAAGAAGAGGGATAAAATATGAGGCATCCATGAGATTCATCATACAGCTGAGGGTCTTTCTTCACACGAATTATAAATCAGCCTAGGATCACTTTCAAAGAAAAGCATTTACTTCTCATCACTTCAGTGACATTTCAAGCTATCAATAGAGACAGACAGTTTGGAGCAAATGTGCCGCAGAGTATGCTTTTGGTGACCTGTATAAAATCATAACATGGTACAGTTCTTGACGTGATATGCTTAACACTTATACTTAAAACAGCTTTGTCAGAATGCTTCAAAAAAGAAACATGCTACACACACAAACCTTTACCTAGAATGTGAGGTGCCAGATATGTAACCTAGTTGTAACACTTCTGATATCCCTTTCTCTATACCATAACCGATTTATTTATTTATAGCCTAACTCACACAGCCGTTATCCTGAGGCAAATAGACATGATACCCCTTCCATCATACTCATCCCAGCAGTTAGGCTATAGGCTTATGCTTTACCCAGCTCTACCTACAACATGACACTCTCAATACTACTGCAATACTACTGCATATTTAGCATATGAAGCACTTGTACTTTAGTCAAAACAAAAAAATGTCCTGCGTGCGAGATTTCAGGGCTGTCCATTACTGTTTATGGTAAACAGAGAATGGTCTTGTTGGAAAATCAACATAATGAAGGACAGATGAACAGAATGACTAACTCCATGAACATTTCCTAAATAATGTATGGCATATTATGAACTGGCAACATGCTGAAAGCCTCATCTGTGACATAAAGGGCTAAAGCCCTGACTACAGTCCAGGTAACCCAAGTTCATTTAGAAACACAATCATTTGACAGCCCAGGCAGGGAGGATGGGTGCACCTATCCTGGGGGTAGGGAGTGCACACGCAGGGAGGATGAGGGTACCTACCCTGGGGTAGGTTGTGCACTGGTGCTCTCTGGTGGAGGCTGAACTGCAGAGGTAGAAGTCACCAGGCTGGACGACAGGAGGGAAAGGGCAAATATGGCCATCATATGGGCCCAGGTTGGGACACACAACTCGGGGTAATCCTCATTTCCCAAACAACTGAAATATGAGCAGGGAATGAACTTAAGATTAGAGAAAATCACTGGTTCCTAGGATGAAAGCACCACTCCCAGATGCTTGACTCATGACTCCAGGTTGAGTGTAAGTAAAACAATCTGTAAGTTGAGCCCTTGAACCTGAAGGAATGAATAAGTCAACATAGCATTGGTGGGGGTGTTGGGGGGGCAGCCAAAACAGAAGCCCTGGTAAGGGGTGGAGGTCTGCAAAGTGAAAATTATCAGTGGGTGTGTACCACTTTTCATTTTTTGAACTACATGATATTTGACAGAGTAATAGAGAATTAAATGAGCAATTCTAAGTCATACCAAAATAAGAAATTAGTTCAGATCTAACCACTAAATTGCTTAAAGGGTGACACAGTGACGGATCCCAGTAGACTGCTTAGATATAGGTTTACCTGTTTTACTCTAGCTGGGTTAAGTAAAGATCTGTAAGAATGCCAGGGCTTGGAGGAAGCTATGGAGGACATTAGCTCTAGCTGCTGTAGCTCATGCACAAGTATGTACATTGTAAAGGACTGGATCCAAAATGGATAATAAGCATCTGCATCCCTTTGATATTCTGCACCCATAATATCTGATGGGAAAGCGTGACAGTACTGGAAGAAATAAGCAACCAAGTTACTCTAAGAATTCTGATATAGCAATTCGACTTCTAGTTTTCAAACTTGAGACATTTTGGATAACAAGCTTTCCTGGATTAGAATACAAAAGGAGTTCTACCAAATCTTCTTAACTGGATTTGTCTGTGAAAAAGAACCCCCAAATTAAGTAATTGCTTCCACACAAGTTATCAGTTAAAATGGGCTAGTTTCATATTACAGTTGATTTTATTTATAACAAAGGTAATAAACAAGTCAACATTTTTTAAATTTATGCTACAGCAGCAAGGAGTTAAAAATAAAAGATTAGGAAAACTTACCCGTTGATATTTATGGCAGATTAAAAGAGGAAAAAAAAACACATTGAATGTTTACTAAAACAGAAAACATGATTGCTACCTAACAAGTATGCAGTAGATAGGCAGTATATGGTAGGTGATTGTTCTGCATACAAACTAAATGTCCAAATCATATCAAACTACACTTTTTAGTTCTTGCTTTATAATAAGCTTATCGAACATAGCTCATAAGTCATTTCTTTGGTGGTCTTTTAGACTGTTGCTGGTTTGCTTAGCAGTCCATGTATCTGCACGACAAAGCAGAACTGATTACAGTAAAATAATGCATTCTAATTTTTGCTTGGATGGTGAAGATTTGTCATTTCTATAAGCAAATTTTAAGTTGTTAAAAACGTTCATGACTCTGCCTATACAAGCTGGCATATCAGTTTTATCATCTGCCTTGTTTGGGTGCATGTGACACTAATATATTTGAAGGTTTCATTTTATTCTACTGGCTTGTTAAATAGTACCAACTGAAACTTCTGCAGTTGTCATGACATTTATTTTGGGAAGGTTGATTTTTAACCCACACATTTCAGCATTTTTTTACATGAAATGTAATATTTGTTGATGAAAAGTTATTTAAAATGATTGATAAATGTCAGTCTTGTCTTATTGGCTTGAAGCTGCAGACTGCAGCTCTTTGTTAGTGCCTAGTAAAAATAAATGCAAAGCAGCTTTTGTGTGCTGGAACCAAAGTCTGATTAGATGCTGATTTAGTGCATTGTAAAAAAACAGTCTTGTGAAAAGGATCAGCTATGCCTGCTTTCCAGATCTTAGGAAAGTAAGTGTCATAAACAAAGTGACTGATGAGTATAGTTAACATATATATCAAATAGCACCTGCAGTGTGAGTGCATTAAAGTGAAAACATATTCAACAAATATAACACACATGTCTGAAAGAGGTATTTGTTTTAGGACATGGGTCAATAGAGGATTGACTGTAGTGAAATAGGATTTTTATGATAACCATGCTTGCCCTTTCTCAACTGTGGTGTAACCATGGAGTAAGTGTATTTTAAAATGAGGATCTACACAATGGGTTCACCCCCCCCCCCAAACTGAGGGCATGTAATTTACTGTAAGTTTGCTAAAGTTGGATTTTATATGTTAAAATGCAGTCTTAATTAGTCTGCACTGATAGACTGACTTGTTTTGCAAAACCCAACAATGTATCAACCTGAATCCCTGAACACAGGGCTATGTATAATTACTGGTTGCTAATTTCTAGTTGCTCTTCTTTCGGCTTTTCCTGGTTAGGGGTCGCCACAGTGGTACTCCAGTCCACTAATGATTGGCAGTAGATTTTTATGGTGCCGAGGTGCCAGCCCGAAGCCCAACCTTCAACGAAGGCATGCCTATTCAAGCATGTCTTTCAAACGCCACTCGATCGCAGGGAGGACATGCAGACTCTACACAGAAGGCACACCAGCTGAGAATCGAACGAGAGAGCCTCTTGCTGTGAGGCGATAATGCTACCGCTGCACCACTATGGCTGCATGGTTGCTAATTTCTAGTCTATACTGAAATTTCTGATAATTACCCTTTCTGTTTTAATATTTACTCATAATCACACAAAGTTAACATAAGCAGTTTCTGTCAGACAGTCTGGATGAATACAAACTGCAGTGAACAATCAAGTTGAGTTTACATCAATAGACACTAGAATTAAGCCCCTCTGTGTGGTAGCTACAGGCTGATGGGAAAGAAAGACAAGCTTCTGAATAGATAATGCAATCCTCAATATCTTTGTTGTATTTTTTTATCATATTGGAACATAGCACATGCTGGAAAAAGGATTCCAGAATCCTTAGTCAATGGGCAAAGCATGTTTTGCTAATGGTTACTATATCTGGCAGGCAAAGAGAGAAATTCAGCTCTGAAAAACATGCAACTTGTTATAAACACAATGACCATTAATATGTGGCAGCTTTAGTCCATTAATGGACTATCACAGGGGATGGCATGGTCCACTAAGGAATACATTCGCCATAACTTGCCAGGGGTTTGGCTGAATATCTCTACATAACAGTACAGACATTTTGGTTAAACTGTTTCTGTACCCCTTATAGATAAAGCTATGATAAAGACGTCAAACAATGAACTAAATATGAGCCAGTGTTGATAATCGGTAAGATATCATATAATCCATTTCAAGTGTGGGATAATGCAGAATTCTAATATTTCTGCGCATGTGTGTATGTGCTCCATGAGGAAACACTCTGCTAGAAAGCAGACAGTGAATGATTAACAATTCAGCTGTTAGCAACAACACAACTGGAAGAGCTATAAATGGCTCAGACAACTGCTGCTGCTGCAAGTGTATTATAAGAAAAAGAAGCAATGACTTGATGAGCAGTCAATGCACTGCATAGCGTGCACTGAATATGATCCAAGATCAGTAAAATAATAAGCCTGTTATGAACCTATAGACTTTGTTATGCAATTTTGACAATTGTTATGACAACAATTTGCAGCCACCACAGAAGAGCACTGGAATGCTCTGAGAGGTTTAAAAGCTGTAATATACTTCAGACTGCAACATTAACAAAAACAAAAGTTGAGCAGAATAAAGTATGTCACAGCTTTTAAAACTGTCAGTTGGTAGAGGCACATCCTTCTTCTGGCCAGTGTCTATGATGCAGCTCTAAGTGTGTGACAGCTTTCACAGCCATTTTACATCATGGCAGCTAAAGCTCTATGAACTATGAAGAATAATGATTAAGCCATAGCAATTTCTTAATGAGTTCAAGTAATGAATTCAAGAAATTCACCTCTTAAGCTTCCCCTTCAAGGATTTCTGAAACACACTGACGAACAAGTTAATGATGAGCAACACAATTATAATCCTTTGTGTTATGATCTGAGAACATGCAAATAGCAGTGTGTTTCAGATATAAATTTATGGCCTGTTATTGCAAGCATGCTTTTTGTGATGTAAACACAATCCCCCCCCACACACACACACACACACACACACTATGATGAAAAGGAACTAAAACAGCCAAGGTAACTCATACGAGGTTACCCAGACATTTTCTATGCTACTGAACATTTTGGATCCTGTGTGGACCTGTTTCTCAGAATCTAAACATATTAAGCAATTGCAAACAGTAATCAATGCTATATTCCCACTTTCATTTACATATTAATTAAGAAACAGTAATGCTAGTCAGATTGAGATAAGCCTTCAAAATATGCATACCTGTAATGTTAAGCGAATTTTCTTTTCTTCATCAAGTTCATTCATTAGCTGTTTAATTTCTTTCCTGAAAAATCATATATAAATCAGTTGTGGCATGTGTAACCAGCACAGAACCAATTAAATTGAAAGTAAAAGCTCGGAAAATTCAAATTAGAGACAGGCTAGTACTTAAACCAATAAACATACTGTATTTTTTACAAGTTCTCCCCTCTGTGAGGCAGTTTCCATGTACTGAGTCCCTGGAAACCCACATCATTATGATACCTATAAAGGAACATGGTTAACAAGGACTATTGTGCTTGGATCTGCTCCTATGCCCATCAGGGATGGTTACAGTCAGTCAATAACGGCAGACAATAGAAGTTCATACTGACTGTTCTGAAAATGCATGTAGATACAATTCTGTTGCTTTTGTAACTTTTTAAGGGAAGTACAAAAATAGTTAAAATTTCCCCTAACTGGGGCATTTGTCTTTCATTATGTTTGGCTTTGTCCAGGATTCTTGATTAAAGAAGGAGAGAGGTATGTCTGCTATACATTTCACATCTTATGTGTACTTGTAGTATTTCCCAAAAGAATGCAGTTACAAACTTCAGTTACATTTTTCATAAATTACCTTGAAAAAGATCTCATGTTCTCACACATTTTTAGTTTATCCAGTGCACATGCTTGTTGCAGTCTGTTTCAGAAAACAGTGGAGGGTTTTGGTGGATTTATTCTCAAACATCACAATAACTGTGACTAAGTTCTAGATCTAACTTATTACTTTTTACCCATTATCTGCACCCATACCTCATCATACAGAAGCAATGTCTACCTACCATATGCACCCATATCTGCCTGAAGCCATCTTAAAAATGGGGCTGTTCTTATAAGGCAAAGGAATGGGTCTGTTCTTGTAAGACAGCAGCTTTCATGATCTGTCCTCCAAACCTAATGTATCATAACCAAAGAAATCTGTCTGCTAGATGCACAACTTAGTGATGCACTGTACTCAGCTGTACAGATACAAAGCAATGTGTATAAAAACAGGTATTATTATCCGATGGGTAAAGAAAACTTCAAAGGTTGACTAAAACCAATCACTGAACAGTGAATGAAAGAAGTATATAGATAGAAATCCTGGTATATTCCACCACAAATTACCATGCAACAATTACATGTTCTGAAATTGTACAGCAATCATTTTAAATCTCAGCCTATCATAGTCACCTACTGGCAGCCCCAGAGACTTTGCTTTACTGTAAACATGTACCTTTCCTTTTTTAGCATTTGACCTACTGTAATAACGTTTGGTTCTGTAAAAGATCTGCCTTTCTGGAGTGACAAAAAAAAAGAAGCTGGTATCCAACCACAGACCACTTGAGGTAGACAACATCTCCCCTACAAGCCTAGAAACCACATTGAGTGTATTTTTTTTTCCTTATAGGGTTTTCTTCTGTTTGCTGGTTGATGCTGCTTTATGTCATGATCTTGTCTGGACTCCTTTTATCTAGGGAGCAAGGCTGGGGTATTTTGTCTTTTTAAATCTTTTCCCTCTTGAACTCCTTAGAAGTCCTGTTTCAGGTAGCCATCTTGTCATACGTCTACCTACTGTGGTATCTTAGTAAGGCATTTCGATTTCTCTGGGGATGTTACACTTCTCTTAAATTCCACATGGTATATATTTTATGAGTAACTTCAATATGTCTTTCCAGTAAAGAGCCCAATATATCCATTGCCACAGTCTGCACTTCAGTGCGAGGGAGAAGAGATTTTAATCATTCTTCGGCTAAGAGGTCTGCTTGATGGAGACACTGATGTATCTAATTAGTACTTCTGAAAAGTATATCTAAAAGCCCAAGATAATCCATCTGATAAAATCATTAGGGCACTAATTACAATCAAAATGATGAAGTCTAGAACCAAAAAAAAAAAATGGCAGACCCAATGTGCCTAAGGTTTTTAGGATATAAATCAGCAGATAAGCTCAGTAACTGAAAAAAATTTGCAGGGCAGTATTATCTTTAAGAACAAAATGGGGCTTCAGAATAGTGGCATCACCATGAATTACATTTATTAATCCCAACAAAGACTGTAAAACAGATCAGATTATTTTTAGAAGGGCATGACTTCTTGAATTTCTATCTGTGTTGAAGGAGTATGAAGAATATCTACCATAACTGTAGTGCCACTAACACAGACATAGGGCTTATGGTAATGAAAAAACTAGAAATGAGTTTGAAAAGCATGGCCCTTTCAGATATACCTAAAAGGAAAATATGAAGCTCACAGGAAAGACTAAATAATCATTTTTCTAGATGTTTGTTTACAAGTCTGTGAAGGCACAGGGGCTCTGCTCATCTTCACTATTGAGTGCCTTATTGGAGTATTAATTACTCTATTCTGCCACATGCTCATCTACAAGTAACTGACAAGGGTAAACTCTGAATTTCGTTACTTTAAAGCTACCAGATGGCTGACTGAACAGAAAAAGACTGTACTGAGGATGCATAGACACTATCTAGATCTGATTTTTTTTCCTCGTCAAAGACTGTTTACTTGCCTCTGTTGTTTTTATATATACTTAATAAGGTAGCAACTGTTTTTTATTTCTCTAATATTTATTATACAACTGTCTGAATTATAATTTAGCAGTAAGTATGGATTGTGTTAGTAGTAATGTAATCTGCAGGACTGGAAAGTCATTTAATACAAACAAGAAGAGTTAAACCAAACTAATTAAATCAAACTTTTTTACATGCTACCCTATTTCTATACTAAAGTGTATCTGTTGATATATATGTTTCATGTGTGGTTTAGAGCCTTGTCAAAAGGGTTTTGTGGAAATATGTTTTGTAGTGATTGGTCTGTGGCTTTTGTTTGTGTGAGTCACTGGTCAAAAGATAGAAGCTTGTACGCGCGCGTGTCTGTGTATGTGTGTGTGTTCATGTGCTTTCAAAAGATCTCTGTTTTGATCAGAAGGTTTTTGACTAGTTTGACATCAACTACTTTACCAATGAAATAAAGGACCATCTCTGTTTCAGCTGAGCTCCTAGGGGATAAATGTGAGTGAGTCATGTGTGAGATAATATTAAGCAAGTGGTTATTCTGCTGTTGTAGGCATGGAATGGTGGTGTTTGATTCTTCCTTTAAAGTTTGTTTGTGTCTTTCGGCTTTTCCCGGTTAGGGGTCGCCACAGCAGAACTCCAGTCTGCTAATGATTGGTAGATGATTTTTACGTACCAGCTCTGACGCACAATCTTCAACGAAGGTATGCCCATTCATGCATGTCTCCACGCAGAAGACGCTCTAGCTGAGAATCAAACCGGACAGCATCTTACTGTGAGGCGACAACATTACCGCAGCACCACCACCGTGTCATGCCAAATAGGCATTCAACATGAAGGAGTGGCCCAAGCTGTCCTCACTCCTGTGGTGTACTGTGTAGCTCTGAGAGTCACTTAATGGGGCTGTGGTGATAGTTAAGATGGTTACTTTGCTGACCTTGACATTTAATTAGTGTCAGAGTATCATGCAAGCATGCACCCTTTTCCTTGCTTTTCTCTGATTGTATACTGAAGCTCTGGCACACAATTTACACTTAGATAGGCTCGTCTGAGTAATTACTTCTGGAAGTTAGAAGAAAAAAAATCTTGCTATTTATTGATGATCTTATGCTGTCACTCCAAGGAGACACTGTGCCTGGGTTAGACTGGAGTAGTTTGGGAAAGTTTCAGGATATAGTGTGAGCCCTTATAAAACCCAGACTAAAGTACTGACTTTTTCACCTTGTGACAGCTTAAAAGTGGTTTACCCTTTCATTGGTATAGTGGGGTGATTAGTTATCTAGGATATTTTAAGCTGAATTACTCTGATCAGTGTGGCAAAAAAATATATTAGTTCTTGCTGGCTAAAGTAGGCAAACAGGTGGGTAAATGCAGTTCATTGGATATCTCAGTTCTGGTGAGGTTAATGTTAATTAAGATATTAATTGTTTCTTCAGATCCATTATTTACACTGAATGTCACCTTCTCACTTCTCAGCCAGGTTGATGGGTAAATAGGTTAGGTTAATTAGAAGTTCTGTTTAGGTGAGGGTAGAAGGGAGGCACAGCAGGTCGGCAGAACTAAAGATGTTTCTCCTTAGGCGTCATGGATGTCTGAATCACCCACTTTTCTGGATATTTATTTATTTATTTATAAGATCTTATCCAGGTAGGTGAGCTGGTGTAAGGATTCTTTCCAGTCACTACCCAGGCCTCAAAGGCTAGATAATACAACTAAACATACAAGCAAGTGTAGTACTATATATATATATATATATATATATATATATATATATATATATATATATATAATTTATAGATATAGTTTTGAGAAGCTCGGGTAATTTTCTTGGTCTGTCTGAAAAATGCAAGTATGTGAGACATACAGAAAACGTCTTTGTGATGTACTTTTAAAAATGTTTTTAGGCTTGGGTAGTTGTTTTTTCAAATGGCCATAATGGCATAAGTAAGTAAACAATTTTACTTGTTTATAGAGATATTTGGTGGAAGGTCATGCAGAAGAGAAGGGCTACCCTGGCATTCTTATTGGCTGTATTACCATAGATTTCAGCAATGGGAGGCTAATAGAATTAGACTGTAATACAATTTGGTAAGAGTTTCTGGGGTGGTTCACTGGGAACATTTACTCAGAAGGATCATTCATAGAATGTGGGTTAGGTCGGATGTGCCATATTCATGCTTAGTACTTTTTATTGAAAAAGATTCCCCTGAGGCATAGCTTGAGAAGTTGTTCTGCACATCAAAAGATAGATTTACAGAAAGGTGAAATCTAAAGAGAAATTAACAGAAATTATACGACTGTCCATTAATATTCAAAAATGAGCATGCTGATTGGTCAACTCAACAAGCGTGCCCGTTGTAAATCCAAGAATATATCAACGGAAAAAGGTCCGGTCACCTAGACTTTTATTCCATTAGTATATCTTGTAATTTTTTTTTACTTTTCTTTCTTTTTTTTCATCAAATAAGAAAACAGAAGACATCAAACGAATGAGGGAGACAGTGCAGTGCAAAATAAGAGGATATTCGAGTACGTTCTGGAAAACTAAAGAAACTTACTTGATTATCCTTTTATTTTGTCTGGCCCGTCTCTCCCAAACGTTAAAAGTCTCCTGGTTTCTTTTTTTTCTCTCTTGAATACAAAAAAAAAAATGGCAATGGAAATATTCCTTTCTCCCTTGCTTCATTTGCACAGCGCTGATGTACTGCGTAAGCATGGGAAAAGAAGTCCCATATGCAAGGGCAGTACATCACACAAAGCCTTAGGATACCGGAAAAATGTGTAAGGGCACCATGGAGGCATTATACAAAAACATTATTTAAGAAAAGTAAAAATTTTTTTTTCTTAAGTAATGTCATTGTATAATAGTAATAACCGACTCTGTGGTGTGGTATATTATAGCAATAACCCACGTCTGGATGTGGGTAATGCTGGATTTACCAACAGTTGGTGTGGTTTGGTCACGAGGGCGAAGCCCGAGTGGCCAAACAAAGACAATCGTGGGTAAATTCAGCATTACCCACACCCAGAAGTGGGTTATTGCTATTATACAATGACATTATTTAAGAAAAAAATAATTACTTTTCTTAAATAATGGCATTGTATAATGCCTCCTTGCTGCCCTTCCGCAGCTGTCTGGTATTCTGCAGCATTTCTGATGTACTGCGCATGCGTATGCTTATGCAGTACATCAGAGCTGTGGGCAAAAGCAACGGAGAAAGCAAGATCTCCGTTGCTTTTTACAAACTGTCTCGCTAAGTTAAAGGAGTTTAACATAGTGAAACAGCTTTAAAAAAAGCAACGGAGAATCTCTGTTGCTTTTTTTAAAGCTGTCTCGCTATGTTAAACCCATTTAACATAGCGAGACAGTTTTGAAAAAAGCAACAGAGAAAGCAAGATCTCTGTTGCTTTTTACAAAGTGTCTCGCTATCTTAGAGTTTAACATAGTGAGACAGCTTTAAAAAAAGCAACGGAGAATCTCCTTTGCTGTTTTTAAAGCTGTCTCACTATGTTAAACCCATTTAACATAGCGAGACACCTTTAAAAAAAAGCGACGGAGGTAGGAGGATCTCCGTTACTTTTTTTAAAGCTGTCACGCTATGTTAAACTTGTTTAACATAGCAAGACAGTATGTAAAAAGCAACAGAAATCTTGCGTTCTCCGTTGCTTTAAAAAAAGAGTTATACTAATGGAAAAAGTCCGGGCGACCGGACCTTTTTCCATTAGTATAACTCGGATTTACAATATGCAGGCTGGCCAATCAGCATGCACGTTTTTAGAATATTAATGGGGGGGGGGGTTATTGTATAATGAAGATTTTCCCATGGTTGGCTTTATTTAATCACTCGGCATTCACCCTAAATCTTCAATATACCACACCGACATCATCGGTTATTGCTTAAATATCTCTCGCTTACAGGTATATATGTTGATAATTTGAAGTGAGATGAAAATAAGGAACTGGTATATTAGGATGATATATGTTGACTTCTCCACTGGCTACTGGTGAAATGTTAAAACTGTTATGTTTTTACTGTATGCAGAGTGATGTCAAAGAGTGTGAAGATGTGATTCGCAGAAAGTAGTAATGTTGATGCATGTGTTCTTGTCTTGTTCTGAGAAACAGCAGTATCAGAAAGTCTTGGAAATTAGTAGAGCAGATTGGAGTTTTAAACTGTTAATAAGCAGCGCCCTACTGTCAAGGGTACAGGGCTTGATTCCATACACCTTCACTTGCTACTATATGATTATGAATTTGCTCAACCAGACAGCACTTCTGAGTTGTCCATGAAAAGGCACACTTGTACCCAGTGGGATCATCTGGCTACCAAATGGATTTAAAAAAAAAAAGAAAAAAGATGCCCCTGTTGGGGATTTACATTTTCTTGTCAAGCAGCTTGCCGTTTACACTAGAAATTAACAAAGTAGACAGAAACTTGTTTTGTTACTGCCTTTGGTGGCAGTTAAGTGCACTTTTCAGAAATGGAAGACTACAATGGGCCTACACAGAAACGTGGCAGAGCCAGCACACTGGTCGCGTGTGATGATGACTACAAAATGGCTGATATATCAATACAGAATGGGGAAGCATGCAAGTGGTGAAACATGGAAGGTACCTTTTTTATTTCTGTTTTCTCCTTATTTATGAAATGGGAATATATCATCTTCCTTAGAGTGTCACCTGTGAGCTGTAGTATGTTTAACCTGTCAGTAAGCAGCACAAAGCATGTATTACTGTACACATCTCTTGTAGCTTGGTGACACAAGGTTTTGACACAGCAAGGCACATGAGAGGAATGTTTGTGGGACCCTGTCTTTTCCTTTGTGTTTGCATGACATAGGACAAATGATAACTACTGCTTGCAGTTCAAATATTTTATATATTTCCGATAAATAATGTGCTGTAGAAGTTTGAAAACTAAGGACATAGTGGGAGGTAGTTGCACTGGAGATATTCAAGAGTTATATAGTATGAGACAGAATTTTACAGAGATATTTTGTTATATTAAATGTATATTTCATTAAGTTGACTGGCTTGCTCGTCGGCATGGAATGTATAATCATATCTGCCTTAGCACAGGAAATGCGGATGAAGTCAAAATTAATGGGGGAACAAAGGCCCAAAATCAGGGACAGACTTTAAATATTACTCTTATAAAGCTGATAGAAGATCAAGTTTTACCATTCATTTTCTGAAGGACATGAAGTCAGCGAAACAAATGTCTGTCATTATTTAGTGACTTAAATCTTAAATGATTTGCAAGAAAAACACAAATTTTATAAAGAGCTGACAAAAAAATGAAACAAATATCTGGATATTCAATGAAAATCTGGAAAGATGAGAGGTATGTGTTTAATTTTGCTCTGCAATAAAAACTAAGGGAAATGAAAATTAATTTGTAAATAGAATAGGTAAAGAGCTTCAAATAAACGTAGAAGAAAAAGGTTCTTAAGAAAAACAATTGTTTTTGAGGAACTTTATAAAATCAACTTAAAGGTTCACTTCTGAAGCCAATGACAAAGTAAATTCCTCAGGAGAGGAGCCTGAAATCATAAAGAATGCATTCTTGAATTCTCCACTGTTATCCTTGAAATCACTAAGCAGCCTCACTCCACATGAACACAACAAGCAAAGTGTCTGAAATGGGATATCAAGATCTTCTTAAGAGAGGCAGCAAAATTTAAATGTCTTATACACAGGCATACATGACACAAACGACCAGTTCAAGCTATACAGAACCAGCATAAAAGGGTCCTAATGGGACGATTCCAGCATCAGTGGGCTTCTAACATTTCCTTCCCTGACACAGATATTGGCTAACCTCTAGTTTCTTCACTCTGTTTAAAATCTGCTGAAATACATGAAAACAGCTGCTCGACACCCTTAATGATGGACTGTTCTATGACCTTCTCACAATACTTCAGAACCTTCCCTCCCTTACTGACGGAATGTTCTATGACCTTCTCACAATACTTCGGAACCTTTCCTCCCTTACTGATGGACTGTGACCTTCTCACAATACTTCAGATCCTTCCCTTTCTTACTGCTGGACTGTTGTATGTCCTTCTCACAATATTTCAGAACCTTCCCTCTCTTACTGATGGACTGTTCTATGAACTTCTCAGAGTACTTCAGAACTTTCCCTCCCTTACTGATGGACCATTCATAATACTTCAGAACCTTCCCTCCCTTACTGATGGACTCTTGTACGACCGTCTCACAAAACTTCAGAACCTTCCCTTTCTTATGCTTTCACTTATGTCTACAGGCAAAAAAATATTGTACAAAAGCAAAAACGCTCACATATCACCACAGTTCATTTCCACATCTTCAAACTTCTATGTGCATCAATCAATACATTTTACTGTGTACATACATACCACACAGTCTGGGTACTAGATTGTTGACTAGTTGCCTACTGTCCTGTTGCACCAGGTAGTCCAATAAGCCCTGTATCACTTAAGACAACTGTATGTTACACAACCGGGTACCATTAAGATGGAAAGAAACCTGTGGGGGGCAGGTAACTGAGGAATACCACACTGTCTACTACAATAATGAGCTTTATAGCCATTAGGAAGGATTGATATTGCCAAATATGACCTAGCTTTGAAGCAATAAGTTAAGACCATGAAATTATTTGAGAAAGTAAACAACTAATAAGCTAGAAGTAGACAAAAAGTTAATTAGGTATGTGACTGGGTCAGTACAGCCTGCAGAGTGCAACATTTGCCAGCAGAGAGCATTGCAAATTAGGAAACATGAGTAAAGTACATGTCTCAGTAGTATGATTAGGGCTGGTTCATACTGACTCTTTAGAAGGATGCCCAGTGTCCAAAGGCACTGCTTAAAGGGGGTGGCATTAAAGTTGAAAAGAAGGAAATGCCGGAACAGCAACAATGCATTTGATCAACTTTTAGCTGGTAACTGGCTAAAAAATGAACAATTTCCAGGTCTAGATTTGTACTGCATTTGTACACGTTCACTAGGAAACACAGACATTCAGGGAACAAACAGAAGACAACTATCTGCATTTGGTGCCCTGACTGTGTAAATGCTGCGGAAACAAATAGGGCATGCCTCTCAAGTACACCTCATTACGAGGAATGTACCTCATTTGGGATCTTAAAAAGTTCAGGTTCCTTGAAGTTCCACATTGAAACAATGTGTCACACTTTCAGTGTTAGCAATTTTTTTAACTGATAGCCATGGCAAATAGAAATGAATCATATTCATTCATTAAAAGATCTTTTTTACAAGTAAAACCAGCATATTTTAACCATCCTATGTCCTTATTAGTCAAAGTTGTAAGTAAGCCGTTAGTATGTGTTCCACATTTTGCCCATTTGTTCCACATTATGAAGGCTGGTGTAGCTCATTTTGGAGATGGAAGGTTGACGGCTATGAAATAGAGAAGTGAAGATTTTTAAGGTGTGTAGTATATAAAATGACTTCCACTGTTTGTAAAAAAAGAAGGAAGGGAAAATGTTGTATATGATGTGCTATTTCTATTATAAAGCCTAAATAACTGACAGATGAGATTGAGCTCAATATTAAAACAGCAGTTTCACTAGTTATACAATGTCACAGGTATAAACAAGTACCTGTCAGTGCAGCTATGCAGCTGAATTCAATATGATGTCACAAAACAACTGTAATTACTAATTAGCTACATTTACAAAAGTAATAACCAGTAGCTGATATGGCCAGTACATTTTAATAGCCCTCCTAGCAAACAACTTTAACAGTCATATTATGACAAGATTTCTACCAACAGTCAAAGTTTAACGGTTTGATGATTATACCCAAATAACAGTTCATCAGGGATACAGTTCAATCAGATCATAGTCACTCCTAGAAGGAATAGGATGCTATTTTCTTGTAATTCTGCAGACTGAAGGGATTGCACACTCAAAGTAACATGTGTGGAGGATACAAAATTGCCCCACACACTGTAGATGAGGGGGGCATGCCTTGGGAAAAAATGGCTTACTGTGGTGTGGTTTTCTGTGTACGTATTGTGTTAGGTTACTTTGAACTACATTTTGATCAGCTGTGTTTGATCAGCATGCTTTCAGGGGCTGGGATACGGATTTTTGTCATTTTCCCATTAAAGTCACAACTCATAAAAAGCTGTTCTAAAATTACTTAAGTGCTACTAACAAAAATCACTCTGCAAGGCAAATTTGAAAACTTCTATGGTGAAAAGTGAGTAACAACTATTAGTTTCAAGAGATAATCTAAAAAATAATTACCACAATGTTCAGAGCAGGTAAATATACTGAAAACTAATAAAATGAGAAATATGTTCTCTACATTAATTACCGGTTCATAACTTCAGCAATTATCAGTGACCATTATCCAAAATTTCAGGATATTCATCCTAGGATCCCACATCGTGAATATTTTAGAGTCACCATAGTCTCTATTTCTAGGGTGATTTCACAGTTGCTGCTTGTGGTCATCTCATTCATGTGTTACTAAGAAAACATGGTTTTTGTAAGTTACAGGGCAAATTGTCAGAAATTGTCAGTGGCATTCTGCAAATTCCATCCCAGGTAATAACTGCACAATCCAAAAAGAAGACTTCGACCACCACAATAATGAGCAGCAAAATGCAGTGTAACAAAAACAAACTCAAGTATAAATAAAACAAGAATTTTAATAGCAAAAAGGTAAGCGCTTTCGCGGAAGACCACTTCCTTAGACCTTAATACAAGACAACAGACTACAGCCCTGAAGTTTCTACCTGGACGTAAAGTAACCAATTTTTTGAGGCTGTACAAGTCACCCCACTCTTAACCTCAACTGCTCCATTCCTTTCACAGGCTACAAGCATAGGCATAAATCCCAGTTAGCATTCACTCAGCAGGTCGTGACCCCATAACAGACTAATTAGTTGACAAAAAAAAATCAGGCAAAGGTTTCCCAGTTTGTAAACCATGTTAAGAACTGAAGATGTAGCGCTTACAGCAAACAGATTTTGAAGACTCAGTTAAAGGTTAAGTATAATACATTTCTGATCATATAATAACTTAGAAATATAGACATATGTCATTACTTGCTGCACAACTGACACATTCTGACTCAGGTGCTGGCACTACTTACCAAGTAGGTATTTGCTGATGGAAAACACTGCCACTGATGTAGCAATATTTCTACATATATTTGAAATGTAGTGCTTTTATAAATGAGAATTTTTTTCATTACCTTCTAGAGTTTTCAATCAAAGTTTCTGCACGGTTTTGTATACAATGGAAGATTCGGTAGTTTTTTAAGAGTAAGGTATTAAATTTTAACTCTCCTGTTTACCACAGCCTTAGCAGTCTCAGTAGTTTGACAGAGAACACACTTGCCTTTGCTGCAGAAGGCTGTAGGTTCTATTTCCACAATAGGTGGCTGCATTAATTTTCCAGTTCTGACACTGTAGTACTGAATAAAGGGGGGGGGCTGCACTCCTGAGGCTGCCATCCTTCTGGTAAGCCGTTAAACTGTGGCACAACCTGCCTGAGTCAGAGCTAGCTCAGCTAGATATAAAAGATCCCACTGCACTTATCGAAAATGGATGTTTTCTAGTGTCCTGGCCAAATTTCCCCTAGTCAGTATGATTACCACACTTGGTCTAACTTGAAAAGAGGCCAATGGCCGAGTGGGACAAATGCAGTGAATGAAGTGTAAATAAATAAATTTATCGCATTTTATGCATTTCTCCACCCTAGCATTCTGTTAGGACAGTGGCACATTTTACAGTCACTATCAGGCTCATATCGTACAGTTCTGTTGCCTATCAGGGGATGGATACCACTGTACAGTGCAGAGAAGTAAGCAGCCCTGACACCAGCACTGAACAGCATCTTGTTTGCCACTCCACTACTTACTACCTCAGTGAAGTTTCTTGAGCACAGACATCATCACTTTACTTTTTTTCAGTTTTCTGACAGAATTCTTAACAAACGTTAGCTAACTTAATGAGTACAATTAATGAGAAATGTAGTCACTGTACAGTAAAAACAGTTAATTTCCAAGGATCACGAGTATTGTTTTGTGCCGCCGTACTCACTTTGTCCACTTGGCACACAGCTTACAAGAGAAAATGTCATCATTTTTGACAGAATGTTTGAAAAAGATTGCAACCTATGATCCAAAGAACTTTCCCTTTGATTTGGGGACAATAGCTACAACCAGGATGAGAATTGTTTATGCATTTGTTGTTTCATTGTTCTGCTTCATTGCTCTCTTCTGGATGTTTAATATATGCAGTAAAAGGGAGCATTCCTATTTTCTCAGTCAGTGCTTTTCTATGGCAAGACATTATAGTGTCTACTGCCAGGGCCTGGATGTCTACTTATCTTGAGAAGTACCATAATACAACTGGCAAAATGGTGAACCTGCAGTTCTGAGTGTCCTCACTCTTCCCAACATGTGGACATTCAATCCAAAAACCAAGAACAGTCACACCGGTGGGAAAAGACTTCATAGTCGAGTACTGCTCAGAACATAAATTTATTACTTAAGAAAACTCATAAACCAACAATAGAGGTTAAACGCGTTCGTCCTCTGGTAACTGGACTTCATCAGAACAATTACCCATAAGTCAAAAAGCCTTTTTATACATCAAACTAAATTGATTGATTACATAATATTCAAATTAGTAAAATTTCCTCAGAGTGCCAGCATAAACAGCTACAATGTTGTCAAACCTACTAGTAAAAACAGTTGCAAAGAAATAATTTCAAAGAAATAATTTGCAACAATACGCAGTACACTTAAAAGATTACTGCAGCTGAAATTAAAACCATTTTTTCATTATTTTATATAATATTTTTAACTACATTTTTTATACCCTATGTGACTCATATCAAATGTGTACCCTATGGCATCAATGCATAATTACCCAAAATAATATCGAGCTGTAAGTTTAAGTATGCTGGAAATTGAAACATTTTCATTTAAACCTGGCGGCTGGGTGGCATTGGTCCTAAGTTGCCATTTAAGTTCTAAAAAGTCTAAGAAGTCATCACATCATCTTACAAGTTAAGTCTTTGAAAAGTTGTGTGAATTTAACTTTAGAAATTATTTAAAAAACTAAGTATGCAATAGGTCCTCCATTGCATCCTATAGTTGATGCTAAGGCATCAAAAACCTTGTGTATCGCAAAATACATTGATTTTTATACAAAAACTGTGTTAAAAACAAACCCTGTCCTGTTAGGAGACTCTTGGGAGTTTCTCAGCAGAATAACCAATGATTTGATTAGGGAAGAGATTATATTTGTTACTATCTATGTGCAGGATCTCTTCTCTGTGATTCTGCATAGAATAGGTACAGACTGGTTTCATGACTACTTAAGGCACTACACTACATGGGACCAAAAAAGCTGAATATGCTCAGGAAACTCATTAAAGCAGTCTTAGAAAACAACTTCTTAACATTTGAGGGACAGTACTTTCGGCAGAAGACAGGAGTAGCATTTGTAGTAGCATCTTTCCTATTGGGAATGGAACTATGTGCTTAATTCAGAATTTAAGGACTGTTGGACATTCCATGGATGTTTCTTAGATGATATTTTTTTTTTCTGGATTGACACTGTAGAAAAATTGGATATGTTTTTTGACTATCTGCATACTACTACAGATTTTTTGAAATTCACCATGGATATTCAGGGGGACACTGTACATTTTTGGATATAACACATACCAAAAATGAGGTTATGAGAGGATTTGATTCAACTATATACAGGAAACCTAGTTATTCCAACTCTCTGTTACATTTTGAGAGTTGTTGTTTCTTTCGGCTTTTCCCGGTTAGGGGTCGCCACAGCGGAACTCTGGTCCGCTAATGATTGGCAGTAGATTTTTACGTACTGAGTTGCCAGCCCTGATGCACAACCTCCAACGAAGGTATGCCCATTCACGCATGTCTCCACACAGAAGACGCTCTAGCTGAGAATCGAACAGGACAATGTCTTACTGTGAGGTGACAACGCTACCGCAGCACCACCATGACCATAATGCATCCATTATACCAAAAAAAGTTGATTGTAAAGGGGCAATGTGTGAGGCTAGCAAGAATGGTTTCAGGAGATAATGGTTTCCAGGTGGAATCAGAAACACTTAAAGGTATGTTTGCATGGAGGGGATACCTGGAATTGTTTTTGAAAAAAAAAATCTTTGATGAAGTCTGTAGGAAGGTGTCCTCAGGGCATTTTATTCCATTATTAGGAAGGCAGCTGAGAAATCACTGAAACCACCACGATGATAAAATCAAACAATTCGATTTAATTATATAAAAGAACAAGCGCTTTCACGCACATTAATCGTGCGCTTCATCAGGTTACAATAAAAAGAGGTAAACCCTACCCTTATATACACTATACTAAGACATTTAATAAGGCAATTAGACAATGAATAAAGTAATTATGAGATAATTAAGCAGGAAACCATACCCATATATGGCAAAAGGAAACATTTGTATCATTTAAACCCATACAGGTTCAGTATATAAAATACATATAAATAAGGCATAGAAATGACCATATTTAAAGCTGCTATTATAACAAAATCTCAATATCTAAAACCATCTGATCATCTCACACATTTCAAAGGAAAAAATATATTAAATATTTTCATTAATCAATATAAATAAAAATCAACAATCTAAAAGGTATATTCAGAATGGATATATAAATAGAGTGAAATATGTTAACGACCATAAAAAGGAAAGACCAAGAAAGGAAGGGGGGGGGAGGGGGAAGGGAAGAGGGGGGGAAGGGGTGGGGGAACGAGGGAAGGGGAGGGAAAGGGGAAAGCGGAAGGGGGGGAGGGGGGAGGGAGGGGGAAGGGGAAAAGGAAAAAAGGGGAATAGAATACGGGAAAAGAAAAAGAAAGGGAGAAAAGAAGGGATAGAAGGAAGAAAGAGTGTTTAAACCAAGAAGAATAAACTTATGACATTATAAAAGTGCAGGCCTAATATTAACAGCCGAATTTAGCCCTGGTTCCACATGAGCCCTGAGGTTAAGGATCCACTTCAGCTCGTTCAATTCAAGAGCCCCTAAGGAATCACCTTCTCTCCTATTCAAATGCTGTATCTGCAGTACTCTAAATTTGAAGACATGGGCAGGATATACTTGACAGTGTTTGGCTAAGGCATTACTAATATTTGCTTTTCTTATGTCATAAATATGATTATAGACTCGGTCTTTGAGTCTGCGTGTGGTCATTCCCACATAGTATGCCTCACAACTGTCACAAGTGGCCAGATAAATGACATTCGCTGTGTCACAGGTTGCATAAAATTTCGGTTTAAATGACATACCTAGCTCAATGCGTTCAAAATTCTGCACAGTTGTAATAAATTTACAGGTACAGCATTTCCTACAGGGAAAAGTTCCCTGCCTAAAACTTGTCCTAATATCCAAGGGCTCAATCTTAATATTCTCTCTGCACAATAATCTTTTTAAATTATAACAATTATTATACCTAAAACTTGGTCTCTCTCCTACTATTTGCAATATTTCATTATCCATAGTAAGCAATTTCCAATTTCCAGAAATGATGTCTCTAATATACCCTATATCATTTGTGTATTTGATATCATAATGGACCTTGCTCCTATTATTGAACTTATTACCATTTATCAAATGTCCACTGGTAAATCCACTCTTAAGGGATGTTCCATCCTTCGAGATGGTGTTATCCCCATATTCTAGAACCAACTGAGAAGGGTATCCCCTATCTAGAAAACATTTGGTCTGAAAATCCAAAAACCACTTCTTATTGCTGTCTACATTACAGAGTCGCATTATTCTCGACATTTGATTTTTCACTATGTTGGGGAAAATATATCTAGGATGCATGCTTCCATAATGGAGTATGCTATTCCTCCAACATGGTTTCCTGTACAAGGAGGTAGTAATTTCATTCAGGGCATTCTTATAGATAGTGACATCAAGATAATTCACCTCAGTAAGTGAATATTCATAGGTGAAATCCAGAAATGTCGTGGTCGAACCCATATAATCCACAAATTCATTCAAGGACTCGGCACCTCCATTCCAAAAAAGGAGGATATCATCAACGAAATGCCTATATAGGATAACATTAGCCCTAAACCTCAGGTCATTAAAGATATGTGTCTTCTCCCATATATATACAGCCAGATTAGCATAGGCATTAGCACAGGGGGTGCCCATTGCCACCCCCCATGTTTGCCTATACATCCTATCTTGAAATAGGAAAACATTGTTATTCAAAATAAGATCTAGAAGGGTACAAATCGTCAGTTGGTCTGTATTATCTAAATCACTCAAATCAACTAGACAATCTCTAACTGCATCTACACCAAACTCGTTTGGGATGCTAGTGAATAGATTTTTTATATCCAAGGTGACCATCAAGGTATCTGATCTTAAACTATCGAGCAAGACAACATTTTTCAGATCCTCCAATAAATCAAGAGAATTCTTTAAGATAGTGGGTATAGGACCTATCAGGGGACCCAACTTCGACTGTACATAATGGGACGCATGTTCCGTAACCCATAATCTCCCAGATACAATAGGTCGTAGGGGTGGAGGAAATACCCCTTTATGTAACTTGGGAAGACCTTTAATAAGAGGAATTAAGGGTGCTTCTATCATCAGGTAGTCATAAAGATCTTTATCAACACATCTTGTCATTAGGAGATCATATAGTGTGTCATGCACATTTCTTATTATAGAGTTCACCTCAGCTTTGTTTATTTCTAAGTATGCTATGTCATCTTTTAACATATCCGCCATCAGGTCATTGTAAAAAACAGTATCCATGGCTACTATCCCCCCCCCCTTTGTCAGCAGGTCTGAAAACCAAGTTTGTATCATTACTCAAAGACTCTAAAGCCTGCTTCTGTGCAGCATTCAAATTAACATACAAACGCTTATGTGTCCCTCCCTTATAAAAAAGGTATAGATCGTGTTCACAAGCCCTTTGAAAGCAATCGATTTGACTAGGCAAACGCGGCACAAAAGTACTTTTTCTCTTCAACACTGTCGTGTCATATGTTATAGCATCTTTTTCAGAGTCTTTAAATAAACATTTAAGAGCTACCTTCCTAGTAAATTTCCGTAGCATAATCAAGGTATCAGACAGACTACTCCCTTGGGAGGGTATAAATGAGAGGCCTCTGTTCAGAACAGCACATTCAACATCTGAAAATTCTTTAGAAGATAAGTTAAAAAACAAAACATTTAGTTCTTCTTTCTCCTTGACTCCCGATTCTCGCCCGATAACTTGCGTTTTCCCCTTCCTCTGCTTGTTGAGCGCTCTTGTGCCCGACTCTTGTAGGGTAGTGGAAAATTTAAAGCAGCTACCACCCCAGGTGTCAGATTCACAGTCTGTCCATTATTCTTCGGTCTCGCACCCGTGGTTACCATCTCTTTAAGACCTTGTTGGTTGCAGGGGATAGTGGAGGCGGACAAGGTAACATCTCCTGCCATATTAGTTGGAGTGGAATCACTAATAAATGGAACACCAATCAACTTCTCAGGTGGAATGGTTGTACTAGGTGTATTTGATTGAGCGTCAATGGTCCGCTCACCAATTTCTTCTGTATCAGCCACTTCATTTAGTCTCGGCCACATTAGGAAGGCCTAATGCTACACTCACCACCCCTAGTGATAGAATGGGCAACACAGTACAGGGTTCATAGGTTCATAGGTTCATACTAGGCTATCTGCCCTAGGGCATTTATAAGCCTAGCCAGAGTGTGTATGGCTTTCACCACCCATATTAAATTAATTTTGCTATGCCCTTTTTCAAGGTTAGTATACTGTGCCTCTGTCTAACAGTGACACAGAAGTGATACCCGGGGTAAACCTACGATCTCCCATCCACTCATCAAGATTCCTCTTAAAGAGAGTCAATGAGGGACTCTGCCTAACCTGGACTGGGATTTTATTCCAGAGTGAAGGGAGCCTCTGGGTTATGAATCTATCCCTCCAGCATGTCCTATTTATTTCAGTGCTTAGGTTCAAGTCCCTCGAGCACGTAGCACGATGGGATTTGGATTTTCTGAGGTGCAGCATGTCCATTAATTCCAGGTTGGACATGGTTTTATACGTCAGGCACAGATCGCCTCTGAGCAGGCGGTATGCCACTGAGTAGAGCTGGAGTTTCTTTAACCGGGCAGCATACGGCATCTGTTTGAGCCCCTTGATCCTCTTGGTGAGGTACTTTTGAGGTCTTTCCAGTTGCTGCAGGTGTCTGGTAAGGTACATCCCAAAAGGGGCATTGTACTCAATTATGGGCCTGATGAGGGATGAGTAAAGAGGCACGATGACCTCCCCTGATCTAGATGTGAATCCCTTCATGATTAGGTGGGCTATATAAAATGTTTTTCTAACCACTTTGGCCACGTGGTTGTCAAATGAGAGATTGCTATCAACTTGGGTCCCCAGGTCCCTAATTACTTCCTCTGTACTTAATGGATTACCACCTATGTGGTAATTTGTGGGCACTGTGTTTTTGCCAAAGGGGATGACTATACACTTTTTGGCGTTTAGCTTGAGGCCATGGCTCTGGCACCAGCTCTCTGTTTCTATGAGACCCTTTTGGAGGATGCTTGTGTCAGCTGGAGAGTCTATTATGGTGCCCAGTTTGCAGTCATCTGCGAACTTGGTCAGCCACAGTCCTTCCATGTTGGCCTGCACCTCCGAGAAATATATACCGAACAAGAGAGGTCCCAGGACTGAGCCTTGTGGGATGCCACTTGTAACTGGTTTGGAGTCTGACATGGCTCCAGCTATTCTAACCATGTGGCTTCTGTCCTTGAGCCAGTTTGCAACCCATCTAGTGACATAGGGGTTTATATTTAAGCTGGTGAGCTTATCTATAATGCCCGAGTGGGGTAGTGTATCAAAGGCTTTTGCGAGGTCCAGGTCGGCTGTGTGGACCACCTTCCCCTTGTCAATGGCCTTGGTGACTGTTTCAAAGAAATCAACCAGGTTCAAGAGGCAGGATCTGCCCTTAACAAAGCCAAACTGGGTAGGATCCAGTGTCTGCAGGTCCCCAATATCTTTATTTATAAGGTCCATGATGATCCTTTCCATAGCTTTGCAGACCAAGCTAGTGAGACTTATGGGGCGATAGTTTCCAGGATCCATTGAGGCACCACCTTTGTGGAGAGGGACCACTGTTGCTGTACACCACTCTTTGGGTACATATCCTGTAGTAAGGCTGAGATTGAACAGTAATTTTAGGTTTGGGTTTAGCTCTTCTTGGAGTTCATGTAGGACGCAGCCCGGGACACCGTCTGGTCCCATTGATGCTGTGTTTCTTGCTTTGGAGAGGGCAGCTCTTACCTGAGCATCTGAGATGTCAGGGGGGCAGCACTCTGCTGGGATAGATATTAGCCCTTTTGGTGGGGGGGGGGGTGAATTTTGCGCTGAACCTGTCAGCTAGGATGTTGGCAATGTCTGTGGGTTCGGTGTATTCTGTGGGTTCGGTGTATAGGAACAAATGGTAATCAATTCAACAATGGAATGGTGTTGACTTACACTAACAAATTTGATGACTTAAGAGAGATTTTAGAAAGAAATTGGACTATCTTTGAAGTCAAACTGGACAACCTTAGTGCAGTGGGAAAACGACCAGTAGTGATATACAAAAAGATCCTAGTTTTAAACTGATACTGGAAAGAATGAGAAGATGTGAAAATAAGGGGAGAATGGTCAAGTGCGGAAGCTGTAATCAATGCAAGTATGTTATGGAAGGTTCCTCCTTTAATATACATGGCTTCAGGTACATTAAACCCAGTGGCAGGTTTACATGTTCCACTAAGGGTGTTGCTTACCTAGGGTTATGCGCACTTTGCACAGCATTCTACATAGGGAAAATTAAATGTAAATGCAGACAAAGGATATATCAACACATATACGACATCAAAAAGAAAGATGAAAACAACGCCCTATATAGGCACATTAAATCCAACCCCACTCACCAGTTAAGTTTTGCATTATAGAGTAAGTTAACTTATGTGAGTGAAGGGGACCAAGTGATGACTTTTTAGAATTTTTAGAACTTAAATGTCAACCTAGGGCCAATGCCATTCAGACACCAGGTTTAAATAAAAATGTTTTAATTTGCAGCATACTAAAACTCAAAGCTGGATATTATTTTGGGTAATTATGCATTGATGACATAGGGTATGCATATGATATGAGTTATATAGGGTAGAAAAATTTTAGTTGAGTATTATATAAAAAAACTGAAAAACTGGTTTTAATTTCAACTGCAGTAATCTTTTAAGTGTACTGCATATTGTTGCAAATAATTTCTTTGCAACTGTTACATGTTTTTACGAGTAGGTTTGACAGCATTGTAGCTGTTTATGCTGGCACTCTGAGGAAATTTTCTAATCTGAATTTTATGTAATCAATCAAGTTAGTATGATGTACAAAAAGGCTTTGAGCAGTACTTGACTCTGAAGTCTTTTCCCACCAGTGCAACATATGGACATATAAATCTCAGTCTGTAAAAACTATGTCTAGGAGACTTACTATTGCAATGGAATTCTTTTAATGATCTTTTATGACTTCTGTGTCAGAAAAACTGACCATATAAATTAGGTATACACATTATGAGGTATGCTCATCTTTATTACATTAAAATATGACCGTAAACTGAAAGTAGGTTCCTTCCATCTGCTGATATTAACTGCTGGTATGAAGTCCAAATCCACCTCTTTGTCTGAGTAATGCGTATCAATATTCCAAGGTATGTGACTTGATTTTGAATTAATTTCAAGTTATATTCGGTTCAGTCTGCAAGAAGATGGAAGGTTTAGTGGGATCATTTGAGATTCATCTACACTAATTTAAAGTTTAGACCTTACAAAACAGATGCAGTATCTCCAAGAGAATGAGAATAGTCTTAAGTGGACAATTTAAGGGTCACAATACATCATCATCATCATCATCAAAGACTGCCACTTAACAATCCAACTCAGACAGTGAATAATATAAATGTGGTAACATACTGTTAGTAAGTACATTTAAGAAGCCAGCTCAGCTACACTGACTCCTTCCACCCTCATGGTTAGTATTTAAAGCTCTTGTTAATGGCACCACACGTACGTTACATAAAAAAGAGATAGTCAATAGACATGCCTTGTGCCGCATGAAAGGACAATGGCATACAAAAAACAGCTACTCTGAAAATATTTGTCGCAGTCATTATAAAGAGATTTAGTGGCAAGAATATATTCCTGAATAAGTCTAAATCATTCTAATATAGCAAGCATGCATTTGTCTTAATGTATTATTATTTTGTAACACCTTTATTAAACTAAACTACTAGTCTGCAAAGGGGGTATGATTTGGTTCCCCTGATGATGCACCACATGACTATGGTACTGTCTGTAGCCACTTGAAGAAGTCTTGGGGACCAAAGATGGTTCACAGAGTAGCATGCCTTAATCAGGACAAGCATCTCCTTGATATTTATATGCTTGCATCCGTCCTTGATGTTGCACCCTCCACACACACTTTTATCCATCTTGAAACTACTCCCCAAGCAAAGTCCAAAGCATCAGTGATGACTGACTGCTTTGCAGCAGGGAGTGAGAAGGAAAGACCTGGATTTAACGATATCTGTTACCGCCACCAAATATTTTTTCTTCTGACAAACTGTAGCACTGGTATTTGAAAAGATAAATGGTGTTGATGCTGGGACCAAAGAGATTTCAGATACCACTGTATCTTTCTCATGTGGAGTCTTGTCAGAGGCATCATGAGAATCATAGATGCCATGAGGCCCAAAATTGTGAGGTATTCTCTCCCAGTGACCAAAGTCTGAGTGGAAAACCTTAGAAATAGAGCTAAATAAGAATCTACTTTACCTGTGGAAGGAAAGCTCTTTGAAATGAGATATGTAGTTGACTTTCCAGGAAAATAATCCTGTATGAGGGAGTCAAAAAAGAATTCTGAACACTCTTTTGGAATCCCAACTAGTGTAAGAGATCTCTTACCCAATAAAGAGTTTCCTGACACTTTGAAAAAGACTGTGGATATTCTGTAGCCTGCAATGAGCTATAACAGAAAGTTACATATGAAGAAACAGTGTATGAAAATAATGGAAGTGACTCAGGAGAATAACAGGAAGACTTACTGGGAAAAATCAAAATAAATACCTTACTGCATATGTGAGAAAGTTTGTAATGTAATGCAGAATGCATAATTAATAATGCACAGGAAACACTGGAATATGAGAAATACAGTAATTTTAGTGCATGTTGCAGAAGGGAAAAACATTAAATTAGTGAAATCATTTACGTTTTTGACTGTCTTGCAAGCCAGCAGAAATAACCTATTAGAATCGTTTCTACCTCCTCTGGGATTCTTTTCTCCCTAACTTTTTCATTTCTCATTTAATTTTTATACATCCTATAATACACTGTTAAAAAACATTTTCTGGAATGTGGAGTTGTTATTTGCACAGATGTTTGGCACATTTTTTAATATGGGTTAGAGCTCTTCGGTGCGTGTACTACAATGGATAATATTAGCTCAGCTTACATACACCTGCTATCAAATACTCTGTTCCATTAAAGGTTAGCCAATAAAAATGTTATTTAAAATCTCACTGAAAACAGAACACATCAGGATTGCAGCACAGTTTTACATTACACTACACCATTTGCATTAGAATGCATGTCTACTGTGTGTTGTGGACATATAAACCAAAGTCGTTTGCTATTCCTAGGATCAAAGGCAAGTGTCCACTCATGCTTAGGTTCATAGGTTGGTACTAGGCTATCAGGCCTAGGGCCTATACAAGCCTAGCCATAACAATTCCCTGGCTATTTCTTCCCACATTATTTACTTTCCTGGACCCCTGTCTAGCAGGGCGACTGACGTGATCCCTGGGGTGAATTTCCTTTCTCTCATCCAATTGTCAAAGTTCCTCTTGAAGAGGTCCAAAGAGGCACTCTGCTTGACATGTATGGGCAATCTATTCCAGAGTCTGGGGAGTCTCTGGGTCAGGAACCTATCCCTCCAGCATGTTTTGTTTATTGTGATGACAAGGTTTAGATCCCTGGAGCGTGTAGCTCTGAGGGATTGGGATTTCTTTAAGTGTAGCATGTCCAACAGCTCTGGGTTTGACATGGCCTTGTATGTTAAGCAGAGATCGCCTCTGAGTAGACGATATGCGACAGAGTATAGCTGGAGTTTTTTAAGGCGGTCAGTGTAGGGCATCTGCTTTAGGCCTGTGATTCTTTTAGTGAGGTATTTCTGAGGCCTTTCCAGTTGTTGCAGATGTCTTGAGAGGTACATACCAAATGGGGCGTTGTATTCTATAATGGGTCTAATGAGGGATGAGTACAGTGGGACAATGACCGCCTTCTTTCTGGATGAAAAGCCCTAAAGCTTATCCACTAACACTGCAAAATGTGCCCTAACCTAACTAAAACTTTAGTTTATTACAAACAACCAAGAACAAACTATTATTATATATTCAGATACATCACTTGCACAACTATTAAAAAAACAAGACAGTTACCAGTGGCTGATAGTTAGCTGTTGCATAATTTGATATTCATTTGATATTCAACTATCACAATGACAGATAATTTTGACCTCTAACTAGCTTTTTATGCCTATGAAAACCACCTATTTAAGGACATGCAGATGCAGTGTGGATTAAAAGACATTATGAGATAATATATACAGGCAAGAAAATGTTCCCTATTAATGCTTACTGTTTATATTAAATACTAAGTCAGACAAAATTATATAGATCATCTGAAGGTACCAAATAAGAAATTGTGTACAATGTTACTGATTTGGAATATGCTTGCTTTTAAGTGAGCCTGTTTGTAGTTCTGATGACTACACTGACATGGAACTATGAATGCAGTTTTAGCTATGTAAAGTATGCATTCAGGCATATTGTTTTACTTGTCTGATTGTTTTGGAAGACAAAGGTGGTTATTCTAGTGCTGAAACATTTATGATGCTATTTTGACTCTAATATTATATCTGATGCCAGTTGTATATCCTTCATTTTCTACGAAGTTACATATATATATATATATATATATATATATATATATATATATATATATATGCGTGTGTGTGTGTAGTTTTTCTTTTAAGTGCTGGTTTATATGAAATCTATTATTATTTATTGAAGTATCAGAGTTATCAGAAAATATGCAGACAGAAACAGAGGCTTAATAATAATTAACATGTGCATATGAGTACTGGCTTTATTTTAGGTTATATGACAAGAAAGTACATTATTATGTTTCACTCTGCTTCTACTTCTTAAGCTTTATTATAATTACAGTTGCAGTAAGCAGAAGGAAGTTATACAGAATGTACATGGAATACTATGGAAGCAGACGATGTTATTGTATTGCCATGTAAATTATGAACATGAGGGCTGCACTGCAGAGTAAGCAGAAATAATGGTATACACTAATGAGAAAAGTGCTATTCGTAAGCAACACAATATATGAATTGTAACCAGTAATGGCACTTTCATGTCTTTTCATTTTTTATCTGTGGAGATTATAATATAAAATATGATTATCTGGGGATTTGGGTTTATAACTTGTTTTTTGGAAAACTAAAGTTTTATAATACTGCAGTATTAAAATGCTTAATTCCATTAAAATCTAAATTCTAGATTGACACATATTCATATAGCTTTTATTTTAGTTTCATCCTCTTCTTTCTTCTTTGTTTAGATTTGAAAATTTAGAGGGAGTATAGAATATAGTTGATGTAATACACATTGTTAGAGGGAAGCATAAATTTAGGATTAGTTAAGTAATATAGAATTTTTTTTGGGGGGGTAAGCAATTATAGTTTAACTATATCCATATAATTCCTTTTAGAAAATAACATTAATTGAGTTACTTTACATGCAAAGGTTTATAATTAATGTGATATATATATATATATATATATATATATATATATATATATTCTAAGGAAGGTATTAGAATTATATTGACGTTATAGGCAAATGTAATCAAAAATACAGGATGAGCTCCAAAGAATAAAATAAAATGTAGAGATGTCTAATTATGTATTAGATATACATGCCTTGTTAACTTTAGGATAGTAATATTCAGATCAGATTTATTCAATCAATTCATGATAATGTGCAGATGTGTATATTGTGTAGGAAACTAAACTTACATATTACATCATAAAGATATAACTTATGAAACTTGAATCCTAAGCTAATAACTAACCATACTGATCTGTTAATATAATACTCAATACTTATAACAAATAGGTGAACATATTAAGTTTTAGTTAAAATGGTGCTAGCATTATAGTTTATACTGATGTTTCTTAAATGTGGAACATAATTAAAAGAAGAAAATATTACATATTATCATTCCAACTGGATGTAAATAGTTCTAAAATGTACTATTTGATTGATATACATTTTAATACTCTGAGCATATATTATACAATGTGTAATAATAATAAATAAGTTTGTTTAAGTTTGGTTTGTTTATTTATAATATTTCAGACCTATTCACTAAACTGTATAATATTTTAAAGATAGAAACTATTTATTATTAATTTGGTTAATTAAACTGATTTTTGAGGCAGTAGCCCTAGAAAAGGATAGACTAGTGATTTTGTGATGGATAAGGGTGAGTTAAATGATTATGTCATCAAACCTGGAATTACGTATTCTGTGTTAGGGGGTGTAAGTAGATTCTATATAATATTGATAGTGACTAGGTGGTGTTTTATGTCCCTAACAACATTTACTGTATTTCAATATAATCTTAAAACGTTTATTTATAAATGCATTTCATTGAATGTGATTGGTCTCAATAACCCAATAAAGAGATGTAGCTTAATTAAATATTTAAAAATAAATACATTTCATATTGCTTTTTACAAGAAACTTATCTAATGAAGAAAGATGTAGATAGCCTGAACTTCAAAGATTCCTATATACTTGTGGATTCACATTACCACTCCAAGAGGACAGGCACTCTAATTTTATGGAAGAAAACAATAAAATAATTAATACATATTCAGATAAAAATGGAATGTTGAGTTTAGCTGTTCTGGAGATAAATAACAGATATTTCACGTTTGTTGATATATACTGGATTCCCAGGATTGGCTCCAAAACTGCAACAAAGTATTTAGATATAACTTCTTTATACTCACAGGGTGAGATTATTTTAGCTGGTGACTTCAACTGTATTCTTTCTACAACAGA
This sequence comes from Protopterus annectens, assembly GCF_019279795.1. Classification (NCBI taxonomy): domain Eukaryota; kingdom Metazoa; phylum Chordata; order Ceratodontiformes; family Protopteridae; genus Protopterus; species Protopterus annectens. The sequence goes on along the minus strand of NC_056735.1, from coordinate 286,082,584 downwards.
CACTACTAAATATAGCAAACCCGCTTTATCTGCTGCTGCTAAAAGATTGAATTATTTTGTTGAGTCCATAAATTTAAAAGATATTTACGAAATAAAATTGCCAAGTTCAGTAAATTGCATGCATTACTCATACAGATTTGGTACTCAGCTACTGATAAAGTTTTCACTTCTGATAAATTATTCTCTAAAGTAGATGAAGTTTTAATAATTTCTTGCCCATTGTCCAATCACAATGCTATCACTTTTAATTTTAATATCAAACTTAAAGATTTGATTTGCTGGCAAGCAATTCCAGCCTACATTGCTAAAATAAATGTGTTTAATGGTTGTTTTTTTAAAATAATTAAACATCTTCTTAGAGCTTAATAATAATAATGAAACTTCTGATGTCGCCTTGTGGGACACGTTGAAAGTATACCTATATGGAAGAATCAAAAGTTGGTATTTAAGTAAAAGAAAAGAGTGGGATAAAGACTTAATTAATCTGCAGGCAAAAATGAATACATTAAAGCTACAAATAAATGGTAACAATATTAACACAAATACAGAATTGAAAAATTTAAATCAAAAATATGTTGAAATATTGGATCATAAAGTGTCAATAAATGTAGAAAAACTTAAATTGCAATCAGATTTGGTTAACCTAAAAAACCTACATAGATTAGCAGTAAGACTGAAATTATTAAAAAAATATTAATCATATCAAAGAAGTTACATATAATGTTGGAAATAAAATTAAAAGTCCGACAGATCTAGAAGATCTTCCAGAAACTTTCAGAAGGCGTTATGAAGCAATAAATAAAACCAGCTCCACTTCAGAGAATTTTGATTTGATAAATAATTTTCTTTCTGAAAGAAAATATAAAGAATAAATTGACAACAGAATAAAACATCAATTTAAATAAACCAATATCTTTTAATGAGTTAAAAGAGCAAATCAAACATTTAAAAAAATGATAAAGCTCCTGGTTTAGATGGATTAATCTCTGACATATATATAAATTATTTCCAGACAATAAGAATTTTATTAACAGGATATGAAGGATTCAAAAATAACCCAATTAATTTTCCCATATGGAAATACGCTATGATATTACCTATTATAAAGCAAGATAAAGATTAAAAGTTATATTCCTCTTATCAATCTATTTCACTTCTAAATGTTGATTACAAAATTTTTGTATCTGTGTTTGCGAATAGATTAAATCAAATTATGTCAATACTTATTGAGGATGATTAAACAGGTTTCTTTCTAAACAGGAAAGTTCAAGACAATGTCATTAAACTTTTCTATTGATTGATATAGCCAATAAGAAAAAGAACAAGCTTTCAATCATAAGTTTAGACTTAGATAAAGCTTTTGACTCCATAAATTGGACACATTTATTTAAAGTACTAAAAGAATATAATTTTTCAGTAGAGTTTATCGATTTGATGACTAGATTATAGGAGAACTCAACATCATATGTTAAAATTGGATAATTTTTGTCAAGTCCCTTTAAAATACTAAAAGGCACAAAGCAAGGTTGTCTATTGTCTCCTTTGTTATTTGCTCTATCAATTCAGCCTTTTGCAAATTTTAATAGAGTAAATTCGATGATAAAGGGCTTTCTCATAATTAAAAACTATTGTGATAAAATATAGCTTTTTGCTGATGATATTTTATTGACTACTGGAGACATGGATTCCTCTTTAGAATATATTAACACAATAAAAATCTTTGAGAAAATTTCATGTTTAACTTTTAATCATAATAAGACTGGAACCCTTTTGATAAATAAGAAAATAAGTATTTCATTAAAACATAATGAGTTTAATTAAGAAAATTATCAATTTAAATATTCAGATGCAATTATAAAATCTAATTGGCATGAAGCTGCAACAGCAAATTATAAATGTTTAATTAATACAATAAGGAAACATTTAGAAAATTAGAATAAATGTTTTTTTACAATGGAAGATAGACTTACGTTGATGAAGATGATTACAGTACCAACAATTCTATTTCTTTTACAATCATTGATTGCTTCTTTACCTCAAAAATTGATTAAACAAATAAATTCTTTATTAAGTTTTTATGGCAGCCACAAAAACTGAGAATAGCTTTTGACTGGCATTTTAGAAATTGGGAAGATGATGGAATTGTGTTTTCAAACAGTGAATTATATGCTAAATCAGTTAGGTTCCCTGTTCCCTATTAGATGATTGAAGACGCATTCTTTCGAACTTGAAAGCACGAAATGGGATACAAGCAAATTCTTTCCCTGGGAAAGAAATCATTTGGCCACCTTTGGTATTTTCCCATTTTTGTCACTGTAGTGAGATCTCAGAGTTGGTATATTTAAGTAGGGAGGTATGGGGGTGAAGACCCCCATGTTATGTAATTTTTTAAAGTTTTTTTCTTTTTCTTTTTTGGAACAGCGATTTTTTTCCCAGGGAAAAAAATCGCTATTCTGAGTGTTTGGGATTGTAAGCTTTTGCTTACATGGGGTCGATAAATCAGCATTCGCTTTTCTAAGTGTTCGCTGTTTTAATATAGACCCAATCAGTTATTACTGATTTAATAAGTTATTGGTTAAATCCTAGTTATACAACGAGTTGGAAAACAATTCAGACATTTGTCTTGCTATCAACCAACAATACAGAAATAAATAATATACTCTCAGATATAGACAAATTATATTTGGTCATAAAAGATTTTAGTATCAAATTCAGGAAAAAGCATACTTCATTAATTATATTTAACCAACTTTAGGAAGATATGCATAGTAAATGCCTTACTAAAAGTTTATCATTTTTAATGTTTCCCATTGCTGTCTAGATTCTTTTAATCTACATAAAATAAAAGAAATAGAAGAAAATGGTTTAAAATATTGGCACCAACTTTTAAATAATAAATTACATGGTGCCAATTATCTTCTGGCAAGATAAAACACAAGGCAAAACAATTGGTTAAATATTCAAATATTTAGAGAAATTCTCAGTAATGAGTTACAAGTATCATTAAATATAAATTCAAGGGTTATTCCTAAGATTTTAGACTTCTTTGTTTAAAATCAGTAAATCAGAAAATAAAAACAAATCATCCTTATCGACAATATATAAGATTTTTGAGATCTGAGTTTTCGACTATAGATATGTCTTTTTGGAACTATTCCAAAAAGATTAATAATTAAATGTTTTCAGATGCTAATAAAATGTTAGTATTTAAATCCATTAGTGATACAACCTCATCTCCTTTTTGGAAATATTTACATGAAAGTACTTATACAGAAGTTTCCTAACTCTACACAAAATTGCTTTAATATATAAAAAAGACAATATCAAGTGTTGGAGATGTGATGAAGCTTTGAATGGAAATTGGATTCATATGATTTGAGACTGTAAAATGGTTGCTCCATTTTGGTTAAATAACTTCACTAAAGCATTGTGGTTGGATAACTGTGATATAACAAATTCATTATTATTGTTTAACATTCCAATCCCTAACTCCATTCCAAAAATGAGTGTACTTTTAAAAGTACATTGCAGTCTTGAAACAGTTTGTTAAAACAAAACACTCATATATTTAAAATAACTCTCCTGAAGAGGAAAGTAATAAAACTTCAACAAAATTAAGAAAATGGACGTTTTTTCCCCAAAGAGAAGTTATCTGCTCAGCAAAGGAAAGCACAAGCTGACCATCGATCCTTGAAAGGCTCAGAGGAGTATGATCTTCAGCAGCAGTAAAGCTCTAAAGAGCTTAATGATCAAACTTGGCTTTTAGTTAGCTCAGTTCAAGCTGCTAGACAGTTTGGGTATGTGGAGGGTGCCCTTAAGACTTTAGAAGCTGCTGGCTGTTATATCCTCTGCAGGATATAACCAATATAGCTAAGGCTACTGCAGCAGTGATCAATATGATGAACATTGGTCTTGCAGTTTGAAAGAAAGGACACCAGTCACATAATTCATTTTCTCCTGCTGCTGCCACTCCAGTACAGATATTTGTTACTTATTCTTTAAGTATCTAGAGAACAAGTAAAGATGAGTAAGCTTTGTTTTTTTAAATTATTTTCTCATTTCTTCTACATAAAAACCTCACAAAGTTCATTTCAGTCTGAGTCAAGCCCCTACTTTAGAAACCGTTAAAAATACATATGTTCGTTGTGTTATGTGTATACAGCTACTTCATCAAATTTTAGGAATATCTTCTACATGGATATATTGGTCTTGCCAATATGCATTGGGCCATCTTCACCAAATAATATCCTCTCACACCCTAGAACAGCGACATCTGTAGTCATAGTCATCAGGAGAAGGTGGGGGTCACTTTTTAACATCTGCTCAGAGACTGGACTACAACTCCATCACACTAGATGATCTTTGCACTTTCTGACTATCCTTATTTGAGCAGCCACTGGATCTGAAAGACAGTCCCAATGAACTTTTGAGTGTCCATTAAAGTACTCTTATGTGGAATCTGACATTAGTTACCATGAACAGAGTGATGGCCATTAAGCTTAAAGTCTGAGGACATATAGATGCAGGAACAGTGTCACTTTGAATTAGTTGCTGTACTGTAGGTATGATGGCCATATTCTGCCTGAGAGAAGAAAGAATAGGGAAGTCAGCCTGTCCAAGGTACCCCCCATGATGGAAACAAACTGTGTGTGTATCAGCTGACCTTTCACAAGGTTCACCATTATGCCCATGGACTGCAACAGCTGGAGAAGCAAATCACACTGTCTACAGCTGAGGTTACTAGGAATCAATCTGCCAGTTAAGGAAACACTCTGGAGTCCCAGAGCCTGGGAGCTACAGCTGTGACTAACCTACATCTGGTGCACACCATGGAAGCTGCGGTGAAGGCAAACTGCAGTGTCGAGAATTGGAAATGCCTGGCCCCTTTTCAGAAGTGAGACAGACTCTTGGATTATTCATTAGTTCTAATGTGCAGTTATGCATCTTGGAGGTCCAAATACATCTAGTGTCCTTCAGAAAGACATGGAAGGATGGAACAGAAAAGGACACAAACACTACATCCTGTTGCTACCTCCCCAATTACTTCTGGCTTGGCCAGGAGTGGGGGGGGGGTGGATGGCAGAACAGTACATAAAACTGCTAATGGGTATGGTGCCTGAATTGATAGTGGGAGTGTTTCATGCAGGGAATCCGGAAATGTCAGAGTTGGAACCAACAATGGCCTGAAACCACTGACCCTGTAGAAAATCCATGCCTGAATCTGAGAAGGTCAGCTCCAGCTTTGAGGCCAAGTCATTGATTCTAACCCTTGAGGCTGAAGCAGCCATCACAGTCTGGTAAAGGTTAATGACCATTTCATCAATCATCATAAGGCTGACTCTGGAGATGGTATACCCAATCCATGCAGATCAACCCCAAAACTGACAAAAACAAAGTTCAGGAGAAGCCAATTTGGGGAAATGGATGGCAAAGTTGAGATCAAAGCAATCAAGGTGGACAGTATTGACCCCAGCTGGACAACAGACACTCATAATGATCAGTTAAATAATGGCCTCAATAGAAATATTGATAAAAGCACACCTAGTAGTCATGGGTCGCAACCCTGATCACAAAAATTGGTCAGGGAAGGTGCTCTCAAGCCCCAGTGTCAGACATCTGAGACCATGCTGTTGAGCTCTAAAAAGTGCATCCTTTTATTGTTCAACTGGCCCAAAATGGATTTAATGGACTTAACAAATGCCAATGATAAGAGGTGGGAGGTAAAGAGGTTTGGCAAGAACATATCAGAAGCTATACTTTCAAAACAGGGAGGTTTCTTTTTTTTCAGGAGAACTAATCTTTCCACATGTCTACATTTAGGAGAAGTAGGTTCTATCAAAGCCATATCTTCATTTGTAACAGGTTAAGCCAAAACAAATCAGTAGATTTCAACTTCTTAGCAGCATGCAAAGTATCCCTGTCAGCTTCTGATTCCATCTTAACTTATTGTGAGGAATAACCCTTTGAGGTAGAAGGAGGAGTCCCTAGACAAGGACTCAGTTGCAAAAGTTGTCAGAGTTTTTCCAAAGCCAAATGATTTTTCCCCCATTCATAGTGTCTGGTTTCAAAGCTGTACAAATCTACATAACCATTTTAAATGTTGGGTCTGAGATCACCAGCTCCAAGAAACACCAAAAATTTGGACTTATATGTACTAAGTTGAAGATTGTCATTTCTCAATATATTCCCTTTTTTTCTCTGAGTTGCTATATATAGGTTTGGGGGTGCAGGGGAGCTTCTCTCTCCAAAAAAAAAAATATGTTTAAAGGAAGAGAGATGTTTGATGTTCTCTTGTATTTTCAGTCTTTTTTTCTGTGTTTCAAGACTTAGTAATTCAACATATCTGATGTTATTCAGGTGAATGCTCCTTACCTGAACATTTTACACACTTAGTGTGATTGTCCTGTGGTGGACATTTGCCCCCAAATGTATATTTTCTGAAGAATTGGGAGTCCGTCTTCTTATACATCTTATGAAAGGCAGAAACATTAATACACATAGAAACAGTAATCAAAAGGTAGCACAAAATGGGGCCTAACAGCAGGTGATGAGTATCCGGCCATGGGTGGCAGAACCATAAAGTGAGGGTGAAGGGGCGCCCCCCCCACTTCTGCATCCGATTTACATTTACAAACTTCGAGATCACTCTACAGTGAAAGAAACGGAACATTTCCCGATACCCATTGTAGTGCAATCTCCATTCAGCTGTATCAATAAATCCGCAGCAGCCTAAAGTTCAAACACCTGGAGGCAGCCTTTGATATGTTGTCCGAGTCTGGCTTCCATATGGTGGCTTGTAACTCATCTTTGACAGCCTTATTTATTAGTCAGTACACTGATGATAAAACGTGGTCCAGCTGTACCAAATATGTCTTCTACCATAAGTAGAACCAGTGTGAGCTGTTTACTTCAGAGTTTATCATTTCAGATCCTGACTGGTGCCACTTGCAAAGAAATATGTTCTCACAGGTCAGATATCTGATTATTTGCTGTATCTAAGCACTTCTAGCAGCAGTTGCAGAGGATATTAAACATACTAGGATTATTCTGCTCCAGTACGAAGTATTAGTTTTAGCAAATGTCCTTATCCGAACCCCTCCCCCACAAACACTCACATACACAGATTTGGGAAGGATACAGCACAGTGTAAAAATAAGTGCCCTGACATTTTGATACATTGCTTTATGCTAAATTGACTTTATCAAGTAGTTGTGCATTGTTTAAGTTTCTGACCATCTTTTCCACTCAGTTCTCAGTTCAGATAGCATTTGTTTGACCTGGAATAACAAACATAAATTAAAATACACTTTATTTTGAAATAAACCATTTTTAATTTGCGAAGGATAATGAACAAATTGGGCAAGCAAATAGTAGTCAAAAGAAAAACCTGGTAAGAGTCCTATGGCCATTAGCATAGTAACCTCCTATAAATCTGTGAATCCTTGATCCAATAACTTTGTTTGGATATTAATTGCAGTTTGCCGATTCTTGGTTTGGAGGCCTTTCTGTAAGAATGCAGTGTGAGAAGAGATTAGTGTATTATAATATGCTAGTAGTTATGCAAAGTTTTTCCTGTGTTGTGCACTTTTGTCTGTATTTTGTTGAACATTTCAGGGTTAATTAACTTATTTCCAAGGAATTCAAAGCATCCAAGTTGGAAACTTCTGGTAGAAGTCTTACTGTGTTTTTAGCTGATTGGCCCGAGGGATTAACTGTGTAAAAGTCTTTTATCCTGCTGTGATAAGACTCGCATTTGCACGTTGTGCAAAGTCAGTTCCCCATGCCGTGTGTGCGTGTGTGTGTGTGTGTGTGTGTGTGTGTGTGTGTGTGTGTGTGTATATACATATGTGTATCTATATATATATATATATATATATATATATATATATATATATATATATATATATGTATATAGAGAGAGAGAGAGATGCACACACACACACACACATATACATATATATATATATATATATATATATATATATATATATATATATATCTACAGACACAGATATATTGGCTGAAAAATACTAGGTGGACATAAGTGCCCCTCTTGCCCTCTGCCCCACCAGTCTTCAACAGCTTCCAGTACCTATGGCTACAAGCATGAAAAGAAGCAATGTAAGGCAATTTAATCAAGTGTGCAGCATGGGTGATGGTGTGGACTGTTATCTGAGAATATGTCATAACAGCAAGAAGTAAAACCAGAATGCAATGACATAAAATTTGAAATGTTTGTGAAAATTCTGTAAATGACATTTGTGTGAAGTTCACAAAAGCAGTTGTGGCATGTGGACAATAGTCTGAAAATGTCTGGGAAAGAAATTTAATCACAGAAACTGTATATAAATTATAAATTTGCTGTATTTAACGTCAGTAATGTCTAAGTCTATGTTTAGAGGTTTTTCTTTAACATGCTAAGTGAGTCTGCAAGTGTACTTTTGTCTTATTTGGGACACAGACCTATGCTTGTGGGTCAACTATGTATCAACTGCGTTTATAACAATAAGGACCCCAGATAGGTTTTTCAAAAAGTAGTTCTGCAAAATTTATTAAAGCAAGTCAGTGTTCTTGGTAAAAAAGGAAACTCGACTGTCGGTGACAGTACCTTCGGTGAACAGAATTCACTCTTTTTGCATTCGCTGAAATTACATTCGGTGACACAATGTGCTCCCTAATTTAGAATTTCATAGTGACAGAACACTTGGGCAGACAGCCATATATGAGTGAGTCTGATGCTAGGGCTGAAAACAATGCAAAAGCACTTGGCATTAGACTAGGTCTCTGAATTAAATAAAAAACAGAATATTAAAGTTTATGCAAATAGAAGTTGCATGAAAAAAGGAGACTGATAAACATATATATCTGTCTTAGCATCTCTCCAAATGTAGAAGCATGCTAAGCAAAACACTGAAAATAAGGGCATAAGCTGCTTAAAGACAAAATACCACATTAAACTGTCACATGTAGTAGCGCCAGCTATACGTTTAAGGGAAAAAAACAGAGCACGAGCTTAACAGCTTGGAGCCGCTAGGTCTGAATGATTTACAGGCAAAGCCTACTGAATGGGTTAACAGCATGATTGTGAAGCAAGACAAAGTTAGAATCTGTGACTCCCGCACAGATTTAACAAAGGATTCTGAGGGAATGTTATACATTACAGGTAGCTTATACAAAATTCTTTTCAGTGCTAAATGCTAATCTGGGTTTTGACAAAGTAAACTAAATGAAGCAAGTTTCAGTCTGTACCTTTACTGCATCACTAAGCAGACATAGATTTCTGATTTAGTAGAATATAGCCTGATTGTACTACAGTATATACAGTTTAAGGGATACGTAGTCCCACATTTTAGTAACATTAAGGAATAATTTACTTTAAAGGAATTAGAGTTACTTAGGATATGAGTCACGTGACCTAAGTAACTAATTCCTTTAAATTATTCCTTATTGCTATTAAAATGTGTACAGATGAAACATATGAAACCTGTGCGCAAGTAATCTTGTGAGAAAGCAGCATAGTGCCTTGATTGCTAAGGCCTCATTCCTACATAATGTGTCTGATTTATCTTGCTGGAATTGCAGACCTTTGGCTGGAAGACCTATCAAGTATCAAACAAGATGAGAGCAGCCTACCAGGATATTTGAATCATTTTCCTCAACCCCCTTTTGTCCCATTTTCATACATGAGGTTAATGTATTGTGTCAACTGTCAGCATCGTTCTCGATTCAATGACACTCTCCTACTTCTTCAAATGGTCATGCCTGACTGTTGCAGGTCTTCTTTCACACAATTCTTCCATCTCTATGCTGAATGCCCTCATTTCCTCTTGCCTACTTCCTACCTCTCCCAAATTCTTCTTCACCACACTGTATTCTATTTTCCTCCACAGGTGCCTAAATCACTGTAATCTATTCTCTTTGACTTTCTCTGTAATTGGAGGTATTTTGGCTTCTGTTCTGATGTTCTTTCTTTTTCTGTCTCACAATTTGAATCCTACCACTATCTGAGACACTTCATCTCCATCACCTCTAGCTTCCTCAACTGCTCTGCCTTCACTGTCCAGGTTTTGTACATTTTTTGTACACTTTAGTTTGCAACAATTTGTTGTCAACATTTTGGGACACTGGAACTTGCATTGTCACAGATTATATGGTTTGCTTTGGGATCATACGAGTTGGACAAGAGGAAAAAGGTGAGCTTTCTTCTTTTGCTTTACATTTTTCTTTTTTCTCCATGTGCAACCTCAACGTTAGTATATACAGAGAAGGAGTCCCCACAAGAGGGTGTGCAGGGGACTTGCCCTCCTGCAAAACAATTACTTTAATGTATTTCATGATTCTTTTATTGTCTGTTCTTTGCTGTTGTCATTATTTGTGATGTTAGATGCCATAGTTTATCTAATTGTATCTCAACAAAGCATGTGGTGATTATTTGAATTAAATTTATGAAAAAAATACATTTATGGTTAGTAATAATATCTAGGCATTAATATCAACAAATTCAGCATCATGGGACTTGCACAAAATACATAAATCATTATTATACAATAAACGGTCAGTTCACAAAAATGACACCATGACAATTTCACATCTGTTTGTATCTAACAATGGCAGGAAGGCATTCATTCTTTAAATTTTCAGTTTTAAAGACATGTAATTGACTCAGTTTACAGTGTCAGTCCATTATGTTGAAACTCAGCATTCCAACAACAAAAAAATTAATAGATAAATTACATTTTGCAAAGTGCGGGCAGGGTCTCCACAGTCCCTATGGAAGAGGCTTTGCCCCTGCACTTGCACTCTCTCACAAAAATAACATCCTCTGCTGTCACCCAAGTGAGCACACAGTTTCTGCTACATGGGCCTTCACTGAGATGGATCCTATCAAACAATAAGTAAAATCTACTCACACCAGAGAGATCGCTGTACTGCTTCAATCCTCACTGATACAACCTATTATTGAAAATTACACTGCAGACTGTAGAATTTGAACAAGCCAACTGAAAAAGCTTGAACGGTATAATGATGTTTCCTTACTGGAAAAATGAAATGGTTGGTTGGAAAGCTTGAACGTCTGTATTCAGAAAGGCTTCAGCTAACAGCAGACTGGGAGACCTAACACTAAAAATAGATACCACTAGCACAAAAGATTGGAACAAATAAATTATACAAAATCCTTCAAAATTATGGAATATACTTCTGTTTATAACAAGGACATCAGCCTGCCAAGCTGGTCTTTGTTTATGTCTAGAAGTATTTCATCTGTGAAAGTCCAAAGTGCTGTTACTCTGCTACATCCTGACCAAAAACCATGTTGTTTGTATGAACGATTGTATTTGTTGATGTATTCTCTAAGTTGTGTGTAGATGAGTTTCTCTAGGATCTTTCCTGGGGGGGGGGGGTGGAAATCAGGTGGTTTATGTGATGGCTTAGAGGAGATGATTTACTTTGGAAGTGGAATTACTTTGCCAATTTTAGTTACTTAAAGTTTAACTGAGTAAAAGTCCTTCCAAGGACGAGTTGAGTGGCCAGATAAGAATAGTCACAGCAGTAATACAGATGTATAAAACATCTAAAATACGGCCTGTAGAAAAATGCATAACCATAAACTAGGTGTAGTAACTTGGTTGTGCTATGCAGTGTACAAATGAAACATATGAAACCTATATGCCAAGTAAAAAACATAAACAATCCTTTTTAAATATGAGACACACACTGAAAGGGAGATATGTCAAGGAGGGTTTTCACTGACAACATTTTAAAAAGATAAATCTGGTAAACAAAGCAAAGAACACATACTCATTAACTGTCATGTTTGAAGAAGTGGTGCAATAACATTCCCTGTGCTCTGATTGGCTACACATATGCTTTACTGCCATACAGCATTAAATGTACCTGTGCTGGTTCTTCATCATTTCTATAACATTCTTCAGATCTCTAATTTGTGCTCGCATCTCTTCTAAAGCATGCTGGCCTTGACTAATAGGTTCAGTCTCTGACTTCACTTCAGCGGTAAGCAAACAAGGTGAGTTAGGTCTGTGTCCTGTTGTGCTGACATTAAGAGGATGAAGTGTGCTTGCTAGAGGTCCTGGCAACTGCGTGCTGCTTCCAGTGGACGGTAAAATTGGAGGTCCAGGTTTTGGTGGTATCTGTTATAGTAAAACAGACAAAAAGTGTTACATTGCATCGCACATGTAAGAATGACAATGCAATAACATCAGTGCAATGAATATGCACATTACTTTAAGAAACAGTGTAAAGCAAAGTGTGCTGTACTCCTAAAACAAATCAAAATAATTGTATGACCACTTTAAAACAACCTCCACAGGAAAAATGAAAATAACTCAAATTCAGGTAAAGAAAGGATTGTAGTGTTGTTTCTAGAGTGTAGCCCAGCTATTGTCCTTCCCTGCCTGCTACGTTTTCAGGCAGTAATCCATCCCCATGCTGACATATTTCTGATGTTAGTGCATGCAGCATCTGTAAGCATGTTTCTTAGGTATGAATGGGCTATATTAACTGTGAATTTCACAGTTTACTCACTTCCTCAGGAAATACAATGGGCACCAATGCTAATTTTTAGCAGATCCTTGCCAATGTGTTCCAGAATTTCAGTGAATCTTCTTTTCTGATACTCTCCTCCCAGTCTAAAATACTTTTCTTCCTTGTAGTCTTAGCATACTGTTTAGACACTTTCGTGCTTTGAAATTTTGTATTCTAATACCTTTTCATGGTGACTTCAGTTAGCAATCCCACTACTTTACTGTGTAACAGGAAGGTTATTCTGCCACCCATGGCAGATCATTTACATTACAGCACTAATCTTACTTAATACCACTCATGCTGCATTTAGTGCACCCATAGCTCTTCTGTCACAAACCCATTAGTTGCAGATGTTAGCAATATTTTCAGAAGGTTCAGTTTTCTCTACATCCATAATACACACACACACACACACACACACACACACACACACACACACACACACACACACACACACACACACACACACACACACACAAACGCATAGATAGACAGCTAGATATAGATACATAAACACTACTTGTAAAGATAGTTAATGGTAATAGGTAATGCTTCAAAACTGCACACCACAGAGCCCTACTAATAGCTGTCTCTACTTTGGTTACAGCTGTCTTCTTTTGCAAATGTCTTGTAAGCATTTCCCTACCCATTTCAATATATTCACCCTACTGGTCCTCTGCAGATTAGGATCTGTGCCAAAGGTTTTGTATAAGTAAACAGAGATTACATCAACAGCAGATTTTACCACTTTAGGCACTCTTTGTTACACTGCCAAAGAATCCTATCAAACTAGTTTTGAATACTCAGTATTATCTCTTTGAGTAATATCTCACAATTGTAGAGTTGAGCCCACATAGCTTATATTAAACTGAAATCTGCTTAAACTTCAGCTCATTGAGAGCAATATGCTATCTTCACCATTTCTTAGAATGCAGCTTTTGTTTTGTCAGGAAGAACATAGCTGCTAGAACTGGACATGCCAGCTTTTGTCTGTTACCAATATGCACCCAATGACAACCTTAGTTAATGCTGAATTATACCGTACCTCTACAAACAGACCATCACTAAACTCATCTCTTAGATGGTCAAGTAATGTCCTGGTTGCAGCATGTCAGTATGCAGCTAATATTTGTCATTCGTCCAGATCTTCAGCATCGAAACTTGTAAACTCCTAAGTTCTTAAAGTTCCATTATTTAATGTTTTCCTCCTCTTCTCATACTTGTAGAACCTATTATCTCTTTTTTCATTATCCTCATCAGTCATCCGTTTATGCCTTTGTCAGGTTTATATCTATACCCGACTTCTGTTGATATTTCAAGGTTATAATTTTCTGTCTTCCCCTTGTAGTTTCATACCTACTTCTTTTAGTTTTGCTTTTGTTTCAGTCACATAAGCAGATCACATGCAGCACAAAGTCCATAACTCTTAATTGCCTCTGATTTTGTCTAATCCTTCAGTCATCCCCAGTTTCTCCATTCCCTCACGGGATACATAATGAATATGAGAACTAATACCCTATAAAAGTAATACACAATGTACAACCACAGAAATCTTTTAATGACCGCTTTTGTCCTGTACTTCCAGGACTTCATCACATCTGAAGTCCTGGAATTACAGGACAAAAGCGTTTATTAGAAGATTGACTTACCCTGTGATTTCTGTGGTTGTACATATTGTATTACTTTTATATATAGTGAATATCATACCTTAATTCACTGAAAGCATTTTTTTAATTGAGTCCTCTCTTTAGTTGAACAGACTACAGTGAAATTAGTGACACTGAAAAACTATGGGGTAAAGAATTTTCTCCTGATCACCAAAGCTTGTGAATCTTAGAGTTAGTCTATTTAAACACTTGGACACTGGGCTGCTTCTATTTACTTTTATTATTTTTTAATGAGCTTTTGCTAAAGTTGACATTTTTTATTTAATGTAAAGTTTCATTATTTACTGGTGTAATATTTCCTGCCTGTTTACTAAACCCTGGATTCCATCTTTCACTGTCTCATCTCCATGCTCTATAGGAATCTCAAGTCTCTCAACAAGCTGATCAGCATTACAGCAAACTCCCATTTCTCATAAAGGTGCAAGCTTGCATTAAGAAGCAATTATGTTCTTCTGTACACTGTCACTTACTCAGGGGCCTTGTGTGCACAGCTGTACATCTGTATATATACTGTATGTTTTATTTCTATCAAAAGGGAAATACTATCACATTAGCCTTCTTCCTTCTTATCCATTACTGCCATTATCCATTTCATCATCCACCACTGCCCCAGACAGACACCTAGCTTTTAATGGACTCCTTCCAGAAGACAGATCACAAGGCTCACAGAGGGACTCACTGCCTTTGTAACAGACTTGCCTTTTTGCACTTAATTTAAATGTTGCTCTAAGAACTACACTGATTTCTTCTTTACTTCTTCCCTGCAAAAGATTCAAATGTGGCTCAAATTTATGCATGCAATTCATGTTTTTGCTTATATGTTTGCTTACTTTACCTTTGAATCCACCAGGCTTATGGGATGTTTTCAGGAAAGACCTGAGGTGGTATTTACATGGACTAGGAAATTCCCATACCTTTAACTGGGAGTGATGTTCCCATGCACATATAGGAAGAACAAGGAGAGTGTGCTGGAGAAAGTCGTGTGATGAGCTTGCCAAGGAGTCCCTCTTGTTTGTCTAGAGAGGAATGTTTTTCCACAGAAAAGATGCACAATAGTCCCTATTTACTAACCAGAGAAGGTGAAGGTCTATGTTCAGCCATCGAATGGAAATTCTCTCAACTGCTGAACATTGAACTCTAGCCATCAGATGCTTATTCAGCAAACGTTCATTTCATTGATGGGGAAAGTAACTAGTTGGCTACCACTTCCCCATCTGCCCTTTTCCCCACGGTAGTGCAGTCTCGGAGTTATATATACAGTTAAGGGAATGTGAGGAGTGTGGGGGCAAAGCCCCCCACCTGAGTGGTTTTGAAATACTGCGGTGGGGAACACGGGGAAATGGTGACCAACTAGTTAATTTCTCCATCAATGAAATGAACGTTCGCTGAATGAACATTTGCTGTATAGGGTTTGATGTTCAGCCATTTGATGGAAGTTCCATCGAATGGCTGAACACAGACCAAGAAGGTGGAACAAAAAGAAACTGAGGAGAAGCCTGTGATGCCACAGGAAATGTTATCACAGGGTGCAATAAATGAGTGCTAGTGGAACCTCTATGCTTGTACTAAAAGTAGATGTTTCTAGGTCTCCTTTATGTATGGAATGGACTTCAAAGTAGCATTTTCTGAAGTAAGCAGGATGGAATGTAGACTGCTGGACTTTATGAACCAGAAGAACTTCTGGCATTAGCAGATGCTGAATCAAAGAAAGGTGCTGGTCCTGCAGAAAAGCTGCATGCTGATGTAGTTGCAATTTCCTCTGTAAATGAGGTTATACTTACCAGGGAAGAAATGACACACATCTTTTTTAAAGAAAAAAACAGAAGTCATAACAAACAGGACGTTTCTGTGGAAACACACTATTAGACTATTACATCTACATTTCTTTCCAGGATGCACTTTACTTCATGCAAAAGGTGAAGGAGTGATTGATGTGCAATTCAGAAAAGGTTTCAATCCAGTCTGGATATACTATGAAAAAAAAAACAGGACACTGTTTCCAAAGGCATAAGACTTTTGAATGAAGAATCCATTGGATTTATTAACTAGAAATCTTAAAGGAAGACATCTTGATTTTGTTACATAATTATAGCAAAGGGTTTGCAGAAGAGGATTTCTGGGGGGGGGGTAAGATATTGCAGAAAACAATACACAACATAATCCAGCACTTATTAAATACAGTTCATTGGTCAAACCAAAGGGTCGCTGTTGGCTCACAGAAAAGTCATTTTCATTGATGGGCCATGGGACATTTGAAAATTTAATGTACTAATATTAAATGTACTTTCTGGAAGGAAAAGGGGTACGGAGAAAAATATTATGTACATTTACAGGAAAGCTACATGCTTTCCTGAATGTTACAAAATTGCTAGAAACATAAAATTAGGAATGGAGATACAGATGGATAACAGATATATGAGTGTGAGTTTCAAGGGCAGAGAACTTTACTACTGAGGTTAAGTCTGTTTTCATTGGCAGACTGTATTGTTTAACAAATGGCTATCTGTGTTTGTGTTATTTTATTTCAATATCTGTGAACATTGTGGAGGTAAATAAGAAAACAGTATGCACACTGACAGACTTGAACAGTGTGTCTGGTAACTGGTGAGAAATAGCCAATTAATGGAACACTAGAATGGCTGGGGAGGGGGCTGCTGCTGGAGGGTAGAAGTTGCTGCAGGAGGGGTTGGTCTAGTGGGGGCCGATCTATTACCCTCCATAGGGCCCTATTTGACCATGATCCAGTTCTGGCATTTAAAATAGGAAATACGTACACAAAGGTAATTGCAGTTTAACTACATTACAAGGTATCTTTTTCTTCTTATGCATTTAAATGATTTAAAGAAATGACTGGAGTGGCTTTCTTGGGGAGTGACCTATCTATGGGTGTGGCTCAAATAGGGGTATTTTGTGAGTATGTTGTGAGTAGGGTGTAAGGGGCGCCGGGGCACTACTTCGCCTAGGGTGCCATTTCAGCTAAGGTCAGCCCTGCAAGCAGTGTCAGGGGAAGAATGCACATTTTGATGATAGTTTATTTGTACTTCCCGCATCAAGGACATTTTGTTTATGGTGTATAGGATGCAGAAACCCACATCTCCAGTTCAAAAAAGACATTGTTGTTGCTTGTGCTCTTAATTTAGAAAACTTAACTGCAAGTAGTCACTACTAATATTATCTGTGTTCCATTATTATTAATACTACTGTTTACAATTGCCTCTGTATATGATATACAATTTATTAATATAAACTTAAATTACGGTCATGTACCTGCAGGTCTTGTATAATTAAGTTATAACAATGGTAGAAGTAGCATAATGAGGAAATCAAAGCTTAATAAATATAGCACCATATTATTTATAGACCATTTTTATTTTGAATCTACTACAACAATAAGCCATGGCTGGCTGAGGATAATGCTGGATTTATCCATGGCTGGCATGGTTTGGTCACAAGGGCGAAGCAACTTAACTATGTTAAATCTCAGGAAGAGAACGTGAGAGTAACAGGAATAATCAGCAGCCACATCACATGCTCATATTATGCGATAGGCTGCTGACTTATTCCCATCGGCTACCAATTTCCTGTGGTTAAAACTGCAATGACTTGTGGACATCTTCATTGCTGCCTTCAGTCTTCCCATCTGGACTGTTTTAAAAACAGTCTGGCAGCAAAAAAGTTTTTTTTTTTTCATTTTTTGTTTAATTGGAATTCGAGCACACAAGAGCACTGCTCCGAGTTCCATGTAACATTGCATGTTCGGCTTTACACATTAGTCAGTGCGTAAAACTTACTAATTAAACTTTTTTTTTTTTTTTTTTGAGAAAGTTGGGGGCTGCATCCCAGCAGTCCGGTACCACTAGCTACCCTTGACAGTAGTTGGCACTAGCATGATTTCATAAATCATAAATCATGTCAGAGAAAAACTTTATGATGCATTTGGCACACTGGGAAGTCTTACAAGTCATCTGCTGATCCGGAAATTAGTCTACCACTTTTTATGCTATGCCTACACTGTCTGTTTACAGTGAGGTAAAGAATTTACTGTTTCCTATCATAAAAGCCATGCTAACACTCTATGATGAAACAAAAAAAAAGGTGCCCCAAAAGAAGCTACTGTGATAAGCAGTGCATATAACATCATCTTCCTCTATAGAAGTGGATTATTCTCATCAATTGAAAAAAGTCATCAGTGGTTTTCTGTCACAAATCCTAAGGCAAAGGTACTCATATCACACACTTGAACATAATCTGATGGCCAAAACTGTAACATGTGAAACAGTGCTAAGAGTTAAAAAAGCACACACTCCTCATTACCATATACAGAGGCTCTGTGGTTTACCCCATTTTCTTGAGAGCATTCTTGACTGCTCATATGGGCAGAAAATGGCATCAAGAAGTTGTACAATTTATAGTCAAACCCATCTAAACAATCTAGGTAATTTGTTCTGGTCCTTCTCTTCATCCATTACCTCTGATAACTACCTGACCACAACTTCAAAGCGAAACGCTCCAGGTTAAAATAATAAAGCCATCTTTCTCAACAAATTCAGACTCAGATGGTGAACCTAGTGAAAAAAAGTTGAAGAAATCATTGCAGTTTTTGTTCTCTTACCTTCCAGTGATGAAAACCAGTAATATGTTTCCATATCAATGGCACATACTGTTCACTGGAATCTCAGAACTAACCTGTTGGAGCCATCAGCAATTCAGGAAACGGCAAAATGTCAAAATACTACCGCTGGTGGTGGTATATTTTAGAATCAAGTTTCACTAGAGTTTGAAGAGTACTGGATTTATTCAAAATTGGACAGAATGGGGCATTTCAGTGGAAGTTTGGAAGTCGGGAGGGAAGGAAGTAATAAAGATCTGGAAGGGTTTGTTTACCAGTATTTTAAAAGGGTAAGAGAAGCACCAACATCTTGGAAGAAAGCTGCACTGTTTTTTTCACCCTAAGAGGGTAAAGACTTTTCAGACCCAGCTTCATACTGCCCATTTCAATTTTAAACCATGAGTGTTGCCAAAATTGATAGATATGGATTGACATGGTTTTGTAGACAGGAGGCAAACATTTGACAGCATTAATTGATCAATGATGATGGAAGCAGAGTGTAATAAAATAGCACTATTACTGGTGGGTCTTGATACAAAGAAGGTATTCATTACCGTCAGATGGGATTTTATGAGGAGGACGATGGTAGCATTTGCATTTCCTGATAGAATAATAGGGTTAATTAGGAAGTCGTATTTAGTGTCACAAGCAAGAATTAAGGTTGGAGGGCTCCTCTTTCCTCTTTGTTATTCACTCTATATTAACAGCCATTGAGAAAAAAATAAGGGACCCAAAAATTCAAGGATACAAGCGGTATGGTAATCAAGAAACGTTATTTTATTTGCAGATGATGTTATTTTCTACTTGAAATATCCAGAAAAGAACATTTTGGTATCATGGTGCATTTTTACAGTTTCACAGTTTTCCAGGATGTAAAATTAATGAAGCTAAAAACAAATGCTGTAGCAGTAAACTATATACCCATTCATAAGTTGGTTCAGCAATACTCGCATTTATGGGGGTATGATAAGATGTATTTAGGTGTATGGATTACAAAGGTTTTGCTATGGCAGCAAGGACATCTGGGAAGAGACTAAGCAAAAGATAATACAAAAACAGAGAAAATGGAAGCTCTGGGTTATGGATATGTATTGTAAGATAGAAGCAGTGAAAATGTTTCTAGTCCCATTATTTTTTCATACAGGTCAGGTATATTTTATCAAGCAGACGAAATGTTGTGGATTGTAATTAATAAAGAGCTGAAGGAATTTATGTGGGAGAAGAAGAAAACAAGAACTGGGATAAGACAATACAACAAGGCAGTTTAGGATTTCCTGATTTGAAAACCTACTTTGAGCTACACAATTAAGGTTCATGTACATGACACAAGCAGAAGGTTATAACTCAAAGTGGAAAGGAGTGATGATCATACATTGGTGAGCATGAGGAAATAAGGACAGGGTAGGGTTTTGGATGCAGATCCTTAAGGAGAATAACAACAACCATACAGAATATTATATTTATAAAGTAGTCAACAGGGAAACGGAGAAAGGAGATTTTTACCAATAAGAAGTAATGAATTTACAGGAGAAAAGTATCAAAGGAACCAAAGAACTTGAAGCAATGTTTATTTATTTATTTATTTATTTACATATGTATTATTTGATAACTAGATTGGTGAACTGGTCTACTGACACTTTTCAGTCATGACCCAGGTCCAGAGGGCAACATATAGTAAACAAAAAGGAACAATTAAACATGGTAGAAAGACATACGGGAAGTTGTGAGGTACATTTGTAGATAGTTGGAATACCATAATAGTACAGTTATATGATTATGCATATAATAAATTTAAACGGTACAGTTGTAGATGGCTTGAATGCACTGTGAAAAAACACCATTTACAGTAAAAAACTTCATCAGAATCAGAGTCTGATGAAATCCACTACTGTGGATGAAACAGCTAAATAAATGTTATTTTCCTCATCATAATGTTTTTTCACAGTATAATATCTTGGTACCTAATTTTTACTGTGTTTTTTGGAGTTTATGGTTGGAATGCAATCATGGTGCTGACAGCACAGTATTTAAAGTATTTAAAATATTTGCATGTTGTGGCAGTTCTATGGTCATCTGAGCAATGATGAGGATTAAGACTAGCAATGTTGACACATCTGAGTCGCAAAGTTGAAAAGTTAAAATACAGAAGGGGAGGGGTGATTAATTGTGCTGAATACTGTCAAAAGGATTCATTGGTGAACGATTAATTATCAGACATTCCAGAAGAAAGTTACCAACATCAAAGGACAGGGCAAAGTTGCAGTCAGTGGCATAGAAATTGCCAATGCCCCATCCAGTGAAACAGGCATGATGTGATGGACTAGTGGTTTAAACAGTTTCAAATTCAACAAAGTCTCCATGTCTTTTAATGGCATCCCTACAGAGATGCAAAATGATTTTGACAAAAGACATTTGGATTTTGTCAGAAAAGAGTACTTCAGATTTAGGAAAAGGAGAGACTTGACAAGGAAAGGAATGACTTTTTGTAAGGTATCCCATGTTTTTCTGTTACCACTGAAGACAAATATAACAACATAAGAACACAATATTTACTAATGAAGTGCTATTTATCATGCGTTGCTATTCATTTCTCTGTAGATAATCCTGACTAGAACTTGCAGTGACCTGTACTGCAGCACTTTGTATCTTTCATCACATGTGCTGCCTTTTCTCCGGAAGCATGACAGAAGTAGCAAGAGGTGTGATGCATGCAACACCACAAGCAGAACAGCTACACTATTACTGTAGGGAAAACAGAGAGTAAAAAACAGAATGCATGCTTGTTAAGACAAAACTCAGTACAAATACAGAATAAAACAACGACTTTAGCCATTCATTTATAGAAGTATGCATAAAGCAAATCGGAAAACAACAATGGAAACTTAATCGTGGCTACTGTTGCCTTCATACTCCTCTACTGCTTAACATTCACTGTTTAATATGATTTTTTCACAATAACTAGTCTCCATATTAATGGAATCCACCACCCTCTGAGTTATATTAATGAATTATCAATGGCCTCTCCATGGTGAGGCTAGATCAACCTACACCTGGTACCATTTACAGGAAGCCCAAGTACGTATCACTGAAAGTGAGTAAATCAGATTTCATCCATGATCAATAGATCATTATTACTATTATAAAAAATGTATGACTACTTAAAAATATATAATGCAGTTATTAAAAAAGTGTGAAAAAACAGTGACACATTTTTTGCAGAAACAAGTCAGTGGAAACGTCCTGTAGATGTACTTGCATATGCTCATGTGCTTGTATGTGCTGACATACATGTCACCTTACTGGCCAGCAGTCGGTACCATTGAGAGAAAGGCTGTTGCTTAACTTTGATAAGGGGTGTGCACGAAGAAGTAAATTATTATGGGGGGGATGGATGGCTCACTAAGGAGCTGCATTGCTGTAATCTGTTTTTTATTATAAGTTACATTTCTTTTGGTGTTACAATGGCAATAATTTTAAATGTTTAACTGGTCGCAGACTTGGCACTTCTTTCTGTTGGCAAAACCAGTTTATCAGTGGCAGTAGTTGTGCTTTGTTGAGATTTGATTGGCTGGATTAAGTTATCTGACAGTTGTTGCACAACTCTAAGTGCACAGTTTTAAGCAGATCCACAAGCACATTTGGAAATCTGTTATCTCACTGGACCTAAAAGAGATTCACTAAGACCTGCTCTGTCTATAAAGGCAAACAAAAAGTTACAGCTTTTCTTGAGGAAGTGATGGAAAGCACATACTGATTTATGCATTGTATCTGCAGAAATGACCTGGTATCTTACTTTAAAGCCATAACAACTTTTTTAATTTCTACAAACATGAGTAGAAATGTTTTATTTTAAATGAAAACTATACAACATATAGAAAAAGCCTCCACATTTCAAGTATAAAGGAAACAATTTCTAATCCAACTTACAGGGACTGTCTGTTGAGGCCTTTTAGCAAGTTCTGCGATTTTGGGGATAAAGCAGCCATCATGTTCATCTCGCTCCTTTTCATCTCTGTCATCTTCAGGGCTCGTGGAGTCAAGAAGGTCAGGACTTGAAAGAGACGACTGTAAGTAAAAGGGATAGAAGATGTGACACCAGTGTGACCATAGATCAAATATGTCAAGATTTCACAGAACACTACATGAAAAAATAACCAATTTATTTCTAAAACAGTACAGCAAGGTGACAAGTAGTGTCTGAAATCCGATTCTTTTAATCAACAGAATAAGTGAAATATGATTCCTGGTTAACAGTCATACGCAGTGTTTTAAGAGGTGCTGAAAATAATAATGCGACCTCAAAAAAATGAAACTCAGGTGGTCGCACTATGACTTTGTAAGCATACACAGAGCAATGAACTTTAAAGCATCACTGTTCATTTTTTTTAAAATAAATTGGAAGGACATTTAATAATTAGGTTGTTAAAATGTAGTCATGTATACAAAAAATTCAATAAAGTACCATCAAATCTAGAAACACATTGCCAAATAAATGCTAACCCCATAGGATGCTACTTATTCCTGAAGCATGTACAGTATACCTGGATACTGATTTATCTCGAAGTGTCATACCTATTACACAGTAGTGAAGCAGTTAGCACTTGGTTTCTTGGTTCAAATCTTCTGTATGAACCATGCATATCATGCCTGTGTCCATGAGGTTTTTCTGGCAAGTACACCAGTTAGCCCCATGCCCATGCCTGCTAGGTGGATTGGCTAGACCCTGAAGTTTATGTACTGTTTCCTCACACACACAGAGCATAACATCTACATAGAAATATCTGGCCCATTCCAGTATGAAGGGAATCACATAGGGGCAAACTCCTATGCCATTAGACCAAGGAGACAATGGTGGAAAGAAGTTCAGTTCTCCTAAAGTAGGCCACTTGTCTAGCAAGAGTTGGGCCTTATTTGACCTCCACCAAGCAACAGGAGCAGGAAATGCCCTGGCTCATGTAGTAGAAATGAGACTGAGCAACAGCTGTCCAGATCTCCATGGATGTCTACAAAAGCCAACCATTTTGATATAAGACAACACTATATTCGTGTGCAGAACCAATTCAACACAAAGAAACTGGAATGCTCCCTAGCAACTCCCAACACTTTCCACAGGAACCAGAT